>NC_030423.2:4050000-4267500 GCF_001660625.3 Ictalurus punctatus
TAAACCAGTTTTCGGTAAGTGATGGAAGTCACACGTTAATCCGCGGCTCTCCGGCTCGCCTGTGATGTGGGTTACCATGGATGTGTTATCCCTCAAAGTTACACTGCGTCTCTGTGATGAACACTAGCTCCATCCCAACATCTCTAAAGATCTCACTATCCCTCCTGGTCTCCAACCACACCAGGCAACAGTTGTTTACATGCGGCGGTGCTTATGTTGCTGATATGTCAATATACAGTGATGCTATGCATAAGAGCAAGAGCTTTATTTGCTTGTATACAACAGCTATCTATACACAACAACAACAACAACAACAATCCTGAAAAGCGAATACACAAATATTCATCTTTAAGCAGTGTTTCAAATATTCTAAAGATTTCATGTGTGTTTATTTATTTTTAGATGCTTGTGCTCTAATTATAGTGGTCATAATAATAATAATAATAATAATAATAATAATAATAATAATAATAATAATAATGTGTAATGCTTATTTGTTTGTTTGTTTATTTTGTTTTGTGTGTGTGTGTGTGGGTTGCATGTGGATGCATGGATCTGTACTGTAGGTCAGTCTTCAGTCTCCACAGATACTAGTAGACACTAGTATGTAAAGGCTAGGTCGAAATCTAGCCTGCAGGGGGCTTTGGGACCGCTTCGTTTACTGAAATTAAGAAGAAATTATTCTGCTCATGCATTCTGGTGTTGCGCCGGACGTGCGGTGTGCACACTAAGTCAACTACGGGTTGATTCGGACGTTGAGACTAGACCAGCAAAGCGGAGAAATCTCGCACACACACACACACAGACACGCGCCCCCCTTCCGAGTCCTTCCCCCGTTCTGGTTCCGTAACGCATTTCCACAAGGTCAGTCAAAAGTAGCTGGTATGAACGGAGCACCTCTGAAAGTCACTGGATAATAATCATTTTATATCTCAGGGATGTTTTCCTGTCCTGCGTACAGTCCGTTATCGGTGCCGTCGTTATCAGAGAAGATTTTAGCAGGAAGAAGCGGATTGCGAAAGGAGGGCAGAGTCGAGAGAGGAATAATGGGTGCCTCGGAGTTGTCATGGAGATATAGTGAATAAGCAATTGTTGCCTGTGAAGCCGAAGCATTAAAGGGATTCCTAGTCCCACTGCATATCCATCTAAGCCCTCAGTGTAGCACTTGCTAACTGAATAACACAATCATGCACGTAATGCAATCGTGGACATCCATGCAGTTTCAAAGTATTTGATAGCTTTATGGATCTTGTACACATTATTGTATTATTCTATTATTGTTAATCAAGTTGCTTCCTACAAGATGCTTTTTACACCACCCACACTGCACTTTTAAAACTAGTATGTATTTATGCTCAGGCATTCGGTGTCTTGTAAAGGATTATGCACGGTCTTGCTTTTCAATTTCCCCTCTCAGTGTATGTCTTTATTTGTATTCTGGCCTCACAGCCTTGGCCCTTTTTGAAGCTCCAGTTGATTAAAATGTATTCTGTCTTCACTTAGACCCGAGTCCCGTCACAGTTTGTAAATAACATATACATAATGTAATATATAAAATATCCATCCATCCATCCATCCATTTTCCATACCGGTTATCTTACACAGGGTCGCGCGAGGAAAGCCTGAAGCCTATCCCAGGGAACACGGGGCCCAAGCCGGGGGACACCATGGACGGGGTGCCAACCCATCGCAGGGCACAATTGCACACCCATTCGCACACTATGGACAAGTTAGTGATGCCAATCAGGCTACAGTGCATGTCTTTGGAATGGCGGAGGAAACCGCCAAAGTACGGAGAGAACACGCAAACTCCGTACACACAAAGCGGAGGCGGGATTCAAACCCGTATCCCGAGATGCGAGGCAAATGTCACCGTGCCCCCCTAATATATAATATATACGTTCATGTCGGATGTTGCAAACTCCTGGTATACACTCTAAAAATGTTTTAAAACCGTCTATTTTATTGACGTTTCTTACTCAATAATGTAATGCCAAAATGATAATGACGTTCGTTTGATGATATCTAACGTAATCTAAGTTGACCGTACTTTTATAGATTTTATTTCATATTAATGAACTCAAAATATCCGTCGTTTACCTGACAGAAAGGGAGGTGTGCCGAGTTCAGTTGAGAGCAGGTGAGATGGGAGAAACGGGGCGGGGTTTCTCTGCGTTCAAGTCGTTCTGGGAAGTTTGCATTTACGAGTCGGGAAGTCATAATTATGACATCAGGTGCAAGATGTCAGTGTAACTTCTTTTAATTAGCTACAAAAAAATAAAAAACACACAGCAAGGTTTTTAACTCGTTGCAGAACATGAAGAACAAAGAACGCGCATCAGGTGTGTTTCGCTTTGTTATGGTTTTAATCAAGTCATGAAGCCACTGTAAACTTTAACGTTACTAACGTATAATATCGTAATTATAGAATTGCTACCGTATTTCGTGCAGACAGTTAATCCTGAATTTCCCACTCGTAATTACGACTTAGTAGTGGCATTCATGTGCGTTCACCTCGTAAGTACGATCTTTCTGACATGACGTGAACGCGCCATCGGTTAATATTAGAGAACGTCAAAACATCTGCTCATCATTTCAGTTTCACATTCTGATTGGTTCATCTCGAATTATATTGGGGCGTGATATTAGGGGTGATAATTTTTTAATAAAGGTTGACAGGCCTGGTCATGTAATATAATCTGAAAAGTAAAAGTCAGTGGATGTAGTGATTGTGTAATATCATGCCGAGACAATTATGTCGTTATTACACACACACACACACACACACACACACACACATCATTGACGGAGGTCGTGTGGTCCGGACTAAACACATATTTCAAACACTTATTCCCCCACTCTGTTATTCTCAAGTCAAAATGAACCTGAACATAACGTGTCATTACCGACATTTTCATTATTTTTGATTGCTCCTGTTCATCCGAGCAAATAAAGCCTAATGTTAAAAGCATTTGGTTTATTTATTTATTTTTTGTAAATGAAGGTTCATTACCTGGCTCAGATGATGGTACAGTGCATAATCGTGGTCTGGCTGCGATACCTGTCATAGCCAAACATTTATGATCTCACTTCTCTGTGTGGCATTAAAACTGCTCCCGTGGCTGAGGAGAAGCTTTATCATCTCAAATCCATCAGATCCCTTTGTATATTACCGTTTATTTATTTTTATTTTTTTTCTTGCTGTCGTCATTGTTTTTGGTGCCTTCATATCACCAAACTCTGGATGTGCAGAATCATTAAGGACGCTAAATGGTTGCTCAGCTGCATGCAGCTCAGTCCCATCAAGACGCCTTTAAGAGCCATTTGTAAACACATGTTAATTGCAGAGAGACCTAATTCTTGCTGCCCATTATCGCCTCTGACTCTATTATTACAACAAATGAGTGTTTGCTAATGGCACGACATGCCCTCACAATTTTCACAGTGAACCATAGAGAAATGCATAAAACATCTTTGACTAAGCATGTATAGCAACTTAGAAAGACTGAATTTAAAAGCCTGGCAGTAAGCTTTCAGTGGAAAATTACCATGGTATCGCTGTGTGTGTGTGTGTGTGTGTGTGTATATATATATATATATATATATATATATATATATATATATATATATATATATATATATATATATATTGGGTGGTGTTGGGGGTGGTGTCTGGAGGCTAAAGAACTAAAACACCTCTAGGGACAAGATGGTGGTGTTATCATCTCTGACTCTTTTCCCCTCCTGTGCATTTGCATCAATAGGCATTTGAGAAATTGTTGGCATCACCATAGCAACCCAGCATTGTAACTTGGAAAGGGTCCCACCTGTATTCCAAGAAATACATTTTACTGAATATTTATTCGAACATGTGTTTTTTTTTGTTGTTGTTGTTGTTGTTAGGACATCTGATCCGCTTTAGTATTTTATTCAGCTATATGTCCTGCCTTGTCCTGTGTGTGCGTCTCTGTGTGTGTGTGAATGAGTGTTACTGAACTGACATTGCAGAATGTACACCACCAAAGGCAACTCTTACGAGTCCATATATGAAAATGAGAGCAGCTCTGAATGGCTGTGCCTTTAAAACCGTTGATGTGAAATGAGGGAGTTTCTTTAAAGGCAGTCGAGGCATTTTGTTTTCAGGTTGTCTGCGCGTCCTTCCTTCCTTTTGGTCCATGCATCCATCTTTTTGTTATTCTTGTTGTCAGGATATCCCAAGAAAGAGTGGCTGAACCGTTGTAGAATTTATAAGGACTTACAGTATCATCGCAACCAGCAGAGGAACTGATTAGAGTTTGGAATCGATTCCAAATAGGGTCAAGGTCACAGCAAGGTCAAATGTCCAAGATAGTTTTCTTCAATAGCTTCCTTCCTGTTTGAACTATATTCTGAAGACATTACAGGCATGCACATTAGTAACAAGAAGACTTTGAATTGTTGGCAGTGGAGGCATCTTCGTCAACAAACTAGGCGTCAAGGTCTATTTGTTTCTGAATGAATTTGATTATAAGTACATGTTTGGGGTTTTTTTTGCTACTCGTCGACACTGATGCAGAAATGAGTGAAATACTTAATATGAAAGAAATCAGGGGTGTCTTGGAACATTATTTGTTGCTGCTGTGTGTAGTGCTGGTGATGAACTCCTCGTGCAGAGTTTTGATGCTTACGCTTTTTTTTAACCGTATTTACACTTTATCTTTAATAGCGAGTGTGAGGACTCGAGTGTGCAGAGCAGCATGAGCGAGCGTGGTCATAGAAAATGAGTGCACGGTGCCGTGAATTGCACCGAAGCATACGTATACCCAAAGCGCACGTGTCTCACCGCTCGGTGCTCGCAGTACCGAAGTGACACTCACCTTTTTGACCTTTGTGTGTCTGCAATTAATGGCGCCTCACGCTGAATAATTGAATTTAATACCCCTCTGCGCAGTCAGGTCAGCCATCTTCGCAGTGTCTATTAAAATAGCGTCAACAGTAAAGTCTCTCAAATTTTATATATATATATATATATATATATATATATATATATATATATATATATATATATATATATATAAATAAAACACTTTTTTTTCTAGCACATCTAAGAGGCCAGCGATTTAAATAATGTAAGCTGCTTTAAAAACGTCATTTAATCATTCACATTTTTTTCATGCAGTTACTCACAATGTTGTTGTTGTTGTTGTTGTTGTTTTTTTAAATCATAGCTTGCTCTGACATTAGAAGTGAAATCCAACATCTAGTTGATCCAAATCTCAAATGGCCTCCTATTAACTTCGTTTGCACCATATATATAGGATATATAACATAATGGATACGAACACCCTTCCTAGTGCCGACAGGAATAATGTAGAGAGACGTTTGTGTGTGTGCGTGTGTGTGTTCTCTTTTTCAGTGTCATCTGCTAATGTTTGCTCTGTATTTTCGGTAAAAGATTAAAGTATTGGCACAGTTGGCTATGTTTGGGAACATAGGCAGCCATTATGTGAAATTTGGCTCCTTTTTATTTTCACTAAGCATTAAAGCGTCGTTATATTTGTATGAAGTCAATGTGTTTTATGCTTACTTCTCTCTACGAGGCACTGTAAGTAACATAGTTATGTTTTTTTTTTTTTGTTTGCTTGTTTGTTTCAAAATTATTTATTTGTGTTTCAAATCGCTCGTTAAAATGCCTTTTCCTAACGAGTCTCAACCTTGATGCAAAAGCGTCAGAGTGTATTTTCACAATTTTGTTAGCCAGTTAGATAATAAATGGCGCACTTATATAGCGCTTTTATCCAAAGCGCTTTACACTGTGTCTCATTCACACATTCATACACACACTCACACACCAATGGTAGCAGCTAACTTGCCATCGGGAGCAACTCGGGGTTCGGTGTCTCGCCCAAGGACATTTCGGTATGTGGAGTCACGTGGGCCGGGAATCGAACCGCCAACCCTACGATTAGTGGACAACCCGCTCTACAACCTGAACCACAGCCGCCCCTATAGATGATAAAATGATAGGATTGTTGTAGGTCCGGAGCCTACCCTGTTAAAACGGGATGCAATATGGGAATTCCAGTCCATTGCAAGGAATTTTCATATTCATGTTTATAAAACATAATCTTCCCTGTTAACGCTAACTAAACTGGCCAACATGAGTGGTTGTCATGCACGGTGTACACGGTTAATATTGTAAGATGGGTCAAATTGTTTTGTTTGTTTTTTTTTTAATGGAAAAGCACTAAATTGACGGTTATGGAAACATATAACTCATAACCCGACGGTTTCGCGGTATTCCAGTTTCCCTGCCAGACAATAGCCTTTCAGGGTTACGTTAAATTATTCGACTCGAATCACATCACGTTAAATCACTCACCTTTATCTGATCTCATTGAACATACCTTCTCTCACCTCAAGGCCATTTGGGAAACACAGGTGTGTTTGATTCTGTGGTACGGCACAAACGTCTGACATGACATGATCAACAGCCGGCTCTGCAGAAACCGGCTTAACGTAACTTCAATACACATCAGAATCTAATCAAGAGGTCAACAGAGTGGACAGCTGTCAGTGCAAGTGCTATAATAATGGCGGCTACACATCAATCAAAGGTACACCCCGTTCATTTTCCGATGTCCATAAAAGGTGTCCCGCAATGGAACGGTGCGATGCCTTGCTTTTGTAAGTTGTAAGTAGCTGTCAGGGTAACCTAGATTAAAAGAGTGGCAGCTCTTTTAATGTTTTTGTTTGACATGAACTTCTAATGAAATCTTTTCAGCGCTTTCTACAAACTTCTAAGTAAAGACTGCTTTCACATGAATCCATTCGCATTCATTGAAACTCACCTTTGAATACTGTGAATACAGTCTGGGACGGGCACGTGTACGTGCACACACACACAAGTTGACAGGTGGAGCAAGGAGGTGCATGCATTATGCCAGCTAAACACTGCTGTTTAACATTAGCCCCTACAAGACTCCAGAGACTACTAAGTGTCAATGGAAAAGGTCAATGGGGCTAAGACTAGACTTAACAACGATTTTTAATGTGCACGGAAAATAAGAAATTAATTCAGGATCTTTCGACATTTGTAGAAAAACGTTGTTAACGGTATTAGATTCGACCAAATATGCAATTGTAAACACAT
Source organism: Ictalurus punctatus (assembly GCF_001660625.3). NCBI lineage: Eukaryota > Metazoa > Chordata > Actinopteri > Siluriformes > Ictaluridae > Ictalurus > Ictalurus punctatus. The sequence goes on from NC_030423.2 coordinate 4,057,133, forward strand.
GTGCTAACAAAGGTGAAAGCCATGGATAATGTAAGCCCATCGTGTCACCTGACATACCATGCAAAAGGAACAGAGAAAGACATTGAAATGCTGTGTGACAGTGTTTCACTGACCTTGTCTCAAAAGATTTCTTAAATTCACGTAAATGTGTCCCTAAGTTGAAACAACAACAACAACAACAACAAACAAACAAACAAACAGCCTCCTGTCTGCAGTGTAGTCTTATTATGCATATGAAATTTTCATATAAAAGCCAGCAGCGTTTATACCAGACAGACCTCTCACTATGTCGGTCCAGTGAAGCTATACATGTACAGAATTGAACAGAAATTTAAGCGCTCCTTCCCGAATCATTATATGCATATGTTGCACAAGTTATATGCGCGTGCATATGTAGTGCAAGGAGGAGATAATTAGCAGGAATTTGACTCTTAAATTGTAGCCACTTAAAATGCAAATGATTCCCGAATTCTTCAGGAGTCTTAATCGGCCCACACAATGTCATTGAGCAGCAACCGCGAGAGCTGATACAGCAAAAATGAAATCAAAGCTTTTAAAGCCCAGACAAATTAGCATGCATCAGGAGATGCGAAGGAAGGAGGCCCATAAGCCTGCCATCTCTGTCAAAGGATATAGAATGATGAATGAGGCAAACAAAAATCTGCTCTGAAAGAGGTCTTTGGGTTCACTGCGAGACACAACTCCTTAAATGTCAAAACGTGTTTTATTTTGACAAGTGGACCACCAACATTTGGATCTTCGCTTTGTAAAGAGTGTTGAATAGAATGCAAGGGGATTCGGTGTTTCAAACTGGAATCATTTCAAGGCTTGCGAAAGCAACACAATGTCACGGTTAACAATTCCAGCTGGAAACTCGAAGATAACTGCAGCCAATTCTGCTGAATGTTTGCCGTAATTAAATTTCCATTATATTTAGGAATAGAAATGCAGCACAGTGTGAAGTAAATAATGCTCGGTGATAGTTATTTTAAAAGGCTAGACCATGGATTGTTGATTGAAATGCAGCAAAAAGTTTTGCGAAACAGGGTTGTCGGGAGGGTATTTTGATTGTTTTAGAGCAGTAGTTTTCTCTCTCTCTCAATCTCTCAATCTCTTTTTGTCTACAGTACCCCCTTTTCATTTTTTGATGAACTTTAAAACGAAGCACCCCTTTACCAGACTAGATTTGTTTTAGAAATCATAAAAATAGCATTCGATGCAACAATTTGGCCATATTGACTGTAGCATGGTTGGGTTGTTGGTGCTAGTCGGGCTGGTCTGAGTGTTTGAGAAACTCCTGGAGTCCTGGGTTTTTTTCACACACAGCAGTCCGTAGAGTTGACACAGAATGGAGCGAAAATCATAAACATCCAGTGAGCTGTGGTTCTGTGGGCTTGAAAAGCCTTAGTGGAGAGAGAGGTCAGAGGAGAATGGTCCGACAGGTTTGAGCTGCCAGGAAGACTATGGTAGCTCAAATAAACATTCAGTCTTTACAACCGTGGTGAGCAGCAAAGCATTATAGAGGTGGATGGGCTACAACCGCAGAAGAAGTCCTTCTTTTTCAATCCATTTGAATCATATTGGTAGTTTTGACTACATTCAGTTAATTTCTGAATAAAAATACTATTTTCTTTTTTTCCCATAAAAGTTGTGATAAAAGTACCAAGTACCCCTGGAAGTAGACATACAACCATTTGAGAAACACTGCTGATAAACCACTAGAAAAGTTATACTACCTAATAAACGATGCAGAGAGAGACCGATCATTTTTTTTTTTATTTGTAAAATAAATACAGCAGTTTATACAGACATTTCTTCAGTATGCAGCATTCATTATCCAAAAACAACCGAAGTCAACAATGTAAGTAGAACTATTATTTGACTTCAGATCTATTAAAACCAGTGGTATGTTTTGAGTTGTGTTATTGGCAAAGTCGTGCCTCTTAACAGCTGCCAAGTTTGCAAATGGAGCAGCTATTCCTTCTTGCATTATGTGCAATTTGCCATTTCATCTTTCGTTTCTTTCTTCATCCATCATTCATGCCAGTGTCCTCTAGAAATCAGCTCTAATTATGATTACAGCATGGCGGGATGACTGGAATTTCGGCAGCTCCTCAAAATCCTTAAAAGTCCTTCCATCCATCCACGTGTATTTTCCATTTCTTTAGGTCTTTATCTGGGGTATGGAGCAGACACTAGATGAGTGAGGATGAGCATTGTGCTCTGCAGTCCTTGCGATAAATTAGCAAAGATAAAGCCCGGAGAGACTGCATCCGGGGGCTATCATTGATCCCTGAGGGCAGGCTTTTAAGAAGCTTACTAAAAGCTGCAAGCTAGATGATGTGCTTGTAGTCCACTGTGAATGGGCTACATTGGAGAACTTACAACCTTTCAAGCTTTCTTTCAACGTGTATGTGTATAGGGCGATCATCAAGGGTCTAATCACGATCAAGGTCAAAATAGGTTCAAATGGGTCAGTGCAGCATGCATTTCATTAATATGACTGACTTGTTGAAGAGAGAATTAAATAATCAGAGGACGGATAAAATGTATTGTAATAGTATATAACACATTTGTGATAGCCATTGGAAGTCCTGCACTAGTACTAGTAGTGTGTGTGTGTATGTGTGTGTGTTGCATATCAATTATACAGGTGTTGGTTTATTCTAAGTAAAGCTTTCCATGAAGACACTATGGGAATACAGTAGCTACATACAGACAGCACGAGGGAGGCAATTAGTTCCAGACTGTATGTGATTCTTCTCCACCCTTCTCTTTCCTGCTGGGAAGTCCGGTTATAGTTAGAGGTCTGCTCCATCACTCAGAAATAACAGACAAAACCCTCACAGGCATGTCATACAAGACAACAGAGAAGTGGGTCAAGACATAACGATCCATGTTGTGCCTGAATAACACAGACGTGGGTTGTTCAGGTCACGGCTACTTAAGAAGTTTGCAACGCTCTGAGATTGCACATTTAAATAAATCAAATCTCACGAGCAGCATGGCCAATATCGGCGGAGGAGGAAATGATAGTTGTAGCACGGCTAAAGGTGAATTAAAGTTAGAAAGGGTCAGTTAGCATTAGGCTTGCCAGAACTGTTGAGTGAGCTCATCCAGTGAAGTTGTGAATTAATGTCTCAAGATAGGAATAACCGCACAGGGGGAAGACACTGCACGAGGACCCTTATGTGAGCTTATAGGCTCATTCTCATACATGGTGACAGTATGTTTGGCTTTCTCTTATTCTCCCAGGGCACAGGACTGATGGAAGAGCATTTGATTGTATTCACCCAACAAGAAGCTTTCAATCTCCTTTCAATAGGTTAATGAGGTACTCACGGGTGTCATTATAGTAGGGCAGGGGAAGATTGCAATGAATCAGCAGAATGAAGAGAAGATCGAGAGACAATGCCTGATCGTGTAGGAGCTTGGGAAATAAAGGGGGGGGAATTCGATTCAGAGGTGTAATTTGAGTATGGCAATTAGCACGGCTAGGTTTTGTGAAGGAAATCAGAAGAATAAGGCATTTAAACATGAATAAAATAAAATAAAGTGTCATATAATTGAACATATACAGTAACTTCAAAAAAGCAAGGCCAATCCTTTTGTTTGTGCTGTACACTGAAGACATTTGGGTTTGAGATCAAGATATGAATATGAGACGATAGATCAGAATTTCAGCTTTCATTTCCTGATATTTACATCTAGATGTGTTTAACAACTTACAGCAGAGTTAGACCACCCAATTTTTAGGTGAGCAAAAGACATAGGAACAGATAGTCTTAACATACATTAAAGTAAATAAATATTTGGTTGTCTATCCCTTGCTTGCAATAACTGCATCAAGTCAGTGACCTTCTGGCATCACCAAACTGTTGCATTCTTTTGTGATGCTTTTCCAGGCTTGTCCCACCAAGTTTCTCCCAATCGGTTTGGATGCATTTCTGTGGAAATTGACAGGCAGAATGTTTCTGTAAACTTCTGAATTCATTCTGCTACCATCACGAGTTCCATCATCAATAAAGATTAGTGAACCTGTTCCAGAAGCCATGACGCTACCTCCGCCATGTTTCACAGATGAGTTTGTATCTTTTGGATTGTGAGCAGATCCTTTCTTTCTCCACACTTTGGCCTTTCCATCACTTTGGTAGAGGTTCATCTTGGTTCCAGAACTTTTGTGGCTCGTCTCTGTATTTCTTTCAGAATTCCAATCTGGCGTTCCGATTCTTACTGCTGATGAGTGGCTTGCATCTTGTGGTATGGCCTCGATATTTCAGCTCTTTAAATCTTCTTCAAACTGCGGATTGTGTATGATACCTTCACCCCTGCCCTGTGGAGTTTGTTGGTAATGTCCCTGTTGTTTTTGTTTTTTTCTTCATAGCTGCCACAATATTTCTGTCATCAACTGCTGTTGTTTTCCTTATCCGGCCCGTTCCACATCTGGTTGTTAGTACACCAGTGGTTTCTTTCTTTTTCAGGACATTCCAAATTCTTGTATCAGCAACGCCCGATCGACTGATTTCCCCCCTTTTCTCAGCTTCAAAATGGCTTGCTTTTATATCATAGACAGCTCTCTGATCGTCATGTTGGTTTATCCTTTTTAACAACAAGTGCAGTCTTCACAGGGGAAACCCAGGGCTGAAATCAAGAGTAGACATTCAGAGCTAATAACAAGCAATTTACAGGGCACACCTTGGCAACAAGTAACACCTGTCAGTCACATGTCCCGATATGTTTGATCACCTGAAAAACGGGTGTGTTCAAATAAATGGTGCCCATGTTCTAAGCTGTTTAACACATATAGATAAATATCAGGAAATGAAAGATGATTTTTTTTTAGTATCATTTAAATGTATAATTTTCATTGTAAGGCATAGTTGATATGATCATCAAAAAACATATTTATTGATTATAAAATCAACCATGGATGCAGTCTCACTGTAGTAGCCATGACATGCATGTAGGGTTATATTGGATTATATATATATATGTATATATATAGTTATATTTGTTCACCATGTCTAGTTTATTTTTGCTGTTTTTATCACGCATAGCTTTGTATCTTACTTTGCATTTGCTACCTGCGAGAGAGGTCTTATCTTATTTTTTCATTTGCATTGGTTATGGATCGCTCTTTGTTCGACGTATCCCTGTTTTTTGAATGTTTGTTTATTTAATTTTATTTCTTTTTGCTGACAGCAATGGGCAAGTGGCATACTCTTTGTGACATAAGATGTGCTTGATTTGAATGCTTTTTACCCCTCGTAGCCTATAGAATGCTTTCTACTGTATGTCGCAACACTAGATAGACATGTCAAGCTCCCATATTTTGCCTTCTGTTAATATACAGTATCACCGCTAAGGAAACCCAACCAACAATTAAATATTACAGAAAGGAAGAAACTAACCATTATTTATATTCCGAGCATGTTTTTAGTCCAGGACACACATATCCTTTTATTCCTGTATTATCCTCTTGCCATACCATAGAAGTACTGGATATCACACTGCTGTGGGATGATACTGTGGTATTATATGGATTTAGGCTGTTCTGGCAAGCTGGAGTATTGTCTTCCTTGTTTTTCATTCGGATTGTTAATGGGTATCCTGGGCTTTGTTGGAAATCCAGTTGAATCTCTTTTCACATATCCACTGCTTAAGTGTGTCCTCAGTGAGATTGAATTGTAATTAAAGCAGGTATGATTAAATCTGCTCTATATCATATCCATATTGTACACCAGCTAGCTGTTTCTGCGAACAATTATATATCCAACGTACATTTGAAACTCCAAATTAAAAAGGCACTGACATTTCAGCCGATTAAAATTTTCAACCCAACGTGGCTGCAGATTTTTTATTTTTTTTTAATGGGGAAAAAAGAGTAATGTACTGTAAATCTAAAAAAAAAAATATATATATATATATATATATATATATATATATATATATATATATATAGCACATTGAAAACATGTAAGAACTAAAACATAAAAATAAAAGGGAATAATCGATACGGCTTCTCATTGGGGTTTGATAAGCTTAAGCTATTACTATAGAAATTAGAATAAATGCGTAGAACAAGCACATTAATATAAACCTTAAATCACAGCTACTGTCAGAGTTGTACTGTTATAGAAAATGAATCAGATCAGCACCTTCAGTTTTGGAATTCAGCAGTACTGTGGTTTGAATAGATATGATTAGTTGTAAAATAATGTGCCATTTTTTACATGCGTAAATCACATTTTTAGATTTAAATGACTTGTTATGACACATTAAAATAATACAGTTAATAAATAATAAGCAGTTAAATGCATTTGAATAAGTTTTTTTTTTTTAAAAGAATAAAAAAGTAGGTTCAACTAAATATTTATTTTTTTACCCAGCTGTCCGAATGTGTCGTTGGTAATGGGTTGAAACGCTGATTATACACGGTAAATGTACACTTCATCTATTTCTAGTTAGGTCAGATATGATGTTGGCACATGACCACCATTTTGAGTCATGTAAAGTAACAGAGTATCATTACGATAGCCAATATAAGGTAATCATGTTGAGCAGGACTTAATAAATGTAAGCCCAGGCATTCAATTTACCAGAAGTGCCAAAGCCCGGAAGCCTAAAGCTGTATGAAATTGAGTGGTTTTTAGTGAATAAAAAAAAAAAAAAATCACATCAATCTTATCAGCAAACTAACCAGGATCATTTAGGAGGCAAATGTGTCGGAGGTGAAAAAACACCATGCAACTATGTGGATTTGTCCATCCATGCAAAAGAAGAAATGACTGTATAATAAGCCCATGATCAATCTTAACTTCAGCTATGTTTATACTTATGTAAATAAAAGGTTTTAGATTACCTCTTCATAACTACCTCGATTAATATCCACGTGTTTAGGTAAAAATAAATAAATAAATAAATAAACTCAATAGTCAGGGGGTGGATTTTAGTGATTTGGGTGCCCTAGGCAAAATGTAGTAATAGGGCCCTCATTTCAGTGTTTTAACATTGATATTTAAATTTTCCACATACATTATTCAGCATTAATAGCAATAATCAGGGGTGGACTGGGACTAAAAAGTGGCCCTGGACTTTCTGGCTCATAGCGAACCACCACACCTGGTCCACAACATGCCACTTCATATCATTGATGGTTAGACCCATTTTTAACACCAGTTACTAGAATAAAAATATAGCAGAAACATAAATGCTATTTAAACATATTTATTTGAAGTAGCACTGAACAGATATCAAGTCATATTTGTAAAATAGGAAAGCAGGAGAACAGTGTGGCAAAGAATATAAAACATTCAGGACAGCATGTGAACTAGTCAGGGGCATCATCTGGGTGCAGTGTAGGAGAGCTGCACCACTCAGCTGTACATCTCCTCAATCGGGACTGAAACTTTATTACACTAACATGCATCCACATCTCGTCATTTCACCCCCCAAAAATAGACTACTAATACTACGATTACTACTACGACTACTATAATAATCATAATTATTACAATAAGAATAATATTAATACATAATAATAGAGAATTTTATTTTCTAATATTAATATTATGAAAGTAATTTTGGTATTAGGCCTATATTAATAAATAATTCTGTTTCACTACGACCGCTAACCAAGAGCAAACAATAAGTCTCTGTATGGTACAGTAGGAAGCAGATTATTCAAATATTCTTCTTTTTTTCTAAATTGTGGTAATATTTAAAGATATTTATTTGAAGTAGCACTGAACATGAATCCACATCTGAATGGCCCACTATCACCATGTGACATTAAACTCGCATATGATCATGTCTGCAGAGTTCAGCTTCATTTGGACAGAGCGTGAAAGAGAGAGAGAGAGAGAGAGAGAGAGAGAGAGAGAGAGTGTGAGAGAGAGAATGAACCCTGCAGCCTGTCCCAGCCTGGCTGTTCTTTGGCTGTAATGTTAGATCCTTGTCTTCACGCCAAAGGCAAAATCTGTTCATTTAAAACACTTCACAGGCTCTGATAAAAACTTTTTGCTTTCCTCCCGCTTTCTCCTTTTTTTCAGCACCACTGCTTTGCTACATTTTTGCTCTGTCTGTACACTACTTGTGACGTCGCCGACGTTTGCATGAGTTGGTTACTTTGTTCCTGAATCATTTCCGCAGTAAAATTGTGGAATAGTTCAATGTAGTGTGTGTGGGGGTGAGGGGGTGAGGGGGCGGGTGTTCGGGACTGAGACACTCATAAATTAAGCACTCAGATGGCATTTTAAAGTATGGATTTCTATAAAAACATACAGCGGCAAGAAAAAGTATGTGAACCTTTTGGAATTTCATGGTTTTCTGCATAAATTTGTCATAAAATGTGATCTGATCTTCATCTAAGTCAAGGGTACTGACAAATATGATGTGTCCAAAATAATAACACACAAAAAAAAAAATTCCGATCTTTTATGTCTTTCTTGAGAACATCCAAAAAAACCTCACAGTGCTTGTGGAAAAAGTATGTGAACCCTTGAGGTAATGACCTGAAAAAAGCTAATTGGAGTCAGGTTTTAGCGCACCTGGAGTCTCGTTAAGAAAATGAGTTTAGAGGTGTGGACTACAGCTACTTTGACTGATAAAAACCCTTCACACTTTTGGAGTTTTTCTCTGCACAAGAAGCACACGCTTATGTGAGCCATGCCTCGCCAAAAAGAGCTTTCAGAAGATCTACGATCAAGAATTGTTGATTTACATAAAGCTGGCAAGGGTTACAAAGTGATTTCAAAGACTTTAGAAACAGTTAGACAAATATTGTACAAATGAGACACTTTGGGACTGTTGCTATTCTACCAAGAAGTGGGCGCCCAGTCAAAATGACGCCAAGAGCACAACGAAGACTCATCAATGAGGTAAAGAAACAACCCCGAATGACAGCCGAAGATTTGAAGGCATCATTGGAACTGGCTAACATCTCTCTGTTCATGAGTCTACAATACGTAAAACATTGAACAAGCAGGGTATCTACGGCAGCACACCACGAAGGAAGCCACTGCTTACTAAAAAGAACATTGCTGCACGCCTGAATTTTGCAAAAGAGCACAATGACACTCCACAGCGGTATTGGCAAAATGTTTTGTGGACTGATGAAACTAAGATTGAACTATTTGGAAAAAGCACACAGCACTACATCTGGCGTAGAAAGGGCACGGCATATCATCATGAAAACATCATCCCAAGTGTAACGTATGGTGGAGGAAACATCATGATTTGGGCCTGCTTTGCTGCATCAGGGCCTGGCCAGCTTGCAATCATTGGGGGGAAGATGAATTCCCAAGTATATCAGACAATTCTTCAGGATAATGTGAGAATATCTGTACGTCAGCTGAAACTGTGTAGAAGTTAGGTGATGTGACAACGACCCAAAACACCAGAGCAAGTCCACAACAGAATGGCTTCAGAAAAACAAAATCCGCCTTTTGGAGTGGCCAAGTCAGAGCGCAGACCTCAACCCAATAGAGATGCTATGGAATGACATGAAGAGAGCCATACACATGAGACGTCCAAAGAATATGACGGAGCTAAAGCAGTTCTGCCAGGAAGAATGGGCTAAAATTCCTCCTGAACAATGTGCAGGTCTGATCCACAGCTACAGGAAGCGCCTGGTTGAGGTTATTGCTCCCAAGGGGTGGGGTCAACCATTTATTAACTGTAAGGGTTCACTTACTTTTTCCACTGCCGTTTTGAATGTTGAATGAGTGTGTTCAGTAAAGACATGAGGGATCAGAATTTATTTTGTGTTTTTATTTTAGGCACATCATATTTGTCAATACCCTTGACTTAGATGAACATCACATCACATTTTATGACAAATTTATGCAGAAAACCATGAAATTCCAAAAGGTTCACATACTTTTTCTTGCCACTGTAATTAATTAGCAAAAAGTATAAATAAAACTTTCTCACCCGCAAGTTTATGCAGCGTTTTGGGGGCCCTTGGTAGCTCGGGGCCCAAGGCAATTGCCGACGTTTGCCTAATGGTAAAGTCCGTCCTAGTCAGCAGTGGTTCAACCAGAGATACATCATTTATAACTTCTAATACTGATTGCTCAAGTCTGGTTTACATGACTTCACTTTCCCCATGATTCTGGATCTATTTCCTCATGCATAAAGTCCATCTATGCCCAGAATCCAAGAACAAACCAGCCTTAATCAGTGCATCACTTAATGATGACGATGCATGTACTGACTTAAGAGAACATTCTCTAAAAGCACAGGTTTCAGACTTTCAGGTAATGATCAAATTGTTATCTCTATAATTTGAAAGGAAATGAAAACTATGGATATTTTTTTGACTTAGTTGATTTAACATTTGAACAGTTACTTGATGAATAAATGAAGAACCTGTCATTAAGATGGTCATAATACGACTCTGTCTCATGCTAAAGTAGAGCCATCCATCTCAAGATGACAACAAATTGGAGCTAGACTATTTATCACTCTACCTCTTGAGATGAATTTTCATATGTTATTAATATAAACGCATCATTCCTATTGTCCCTCCGGACATGATATGAGTACGCAGATTGAATTAATATGTTTAAAGATAGAAAGGGGGAAGTGTTTTTGGATGGGAACGTAATGCCACAGATGAATCTAAATTAACATCAGGTTAGTTTTTTTTTTCTTTACACAGCTCTCTAGGAACCAAACTGGAAGGGGCATATCTTATGTTCTAAAACCTTATTATATAATTAGATTAGATTCTATAATTATATGTCATTACTGTCGACGGATGACACCATGGCTGAGTTCTGGCAAGCAGTCAAAAATGGGTTTCAACCAAAATTGGGGTTTACCAGTTGTCAAATTCTCTTTTATGCACACGCACCATCACGTATATGTAGAGATGGCAGCAGAATAAGTTGTAATAGTATATAATGAATGGTAATAATAAATGGGACATTTCTGATCGGCATCAGAAGATAACTCGCTGAATTAATCAGCGGTTACTTCCAGTGATCAGTCTAGTCAAAAGTGATAATGAACCCAGTCAGGGCATTTCCTGTTGGGCATTTCCAGTTTGTCTGATATTTACCTCTGGACTAGAGAGATTGATGTGGATGATGCTAATGATTACTTTTTTTTATAAGAATAATTTAATAAAGAATCACTAATGATGTTTTTCCATCAATAGATTATGTTACAAATGTAAATATGAATGTAAAGGTAAACAGGGTGTTTGTTTGGGATAATATAGAGATAAGATCAGAGTTACCGAGGACTCTACAGCTAGTTTATGATGTAAACATAATGAATTTTAATAATCTATCAAAGTTATATACCCTTAAATAAAAAAGATATGATTATTAAACATGGGCTTGTTGGGCAGGACTTCTAACTACAATAAAGATGGGCATAGAGATAGACATAGCTTCTAGGGTATTATGTATTGTTTTAAATGCTTTATTTTTTTTGTTCATGCACTTTCAATGAACATAAAGCATTTGCTTTTAGACAATCGGTGTGTTGGTGTCTTTTAGTGAAACTGGAATGGAATCTGTAAATGCAGTTTTCTCTCTTTGCACTTCTGGATATAACCAGGCTTTTAGATGCTAGAACTTGTGATTGAGATGTATGCCGAAGAGAAACATATTTCAGTTCATGAAAACCTTTGTGAAATGTTCTGCTCACTGCACAATTGTTTGTCTCACTATTAATGTGCTATCGAGACAATTTACATGAAATCAAACAATCTGTCAGACTGTTCAAGTGTATTTTCCCCTTATTTATATTACGAAGTTGTACCACACCCAATATTGGTGGATGTGTCCTTACTTCAGAATTGGGGTTATTTTAAAAATAGAAAGCTTGCCTTTAGTGCTTAAAATGTGTGCGGTGATGAATTAGTAGTTCTGGGTCAGTGTCACAGTGGTCTGGGTGAAGGAGACAAGAAAATAGAGTCATTAGAGAAACTCCCAAGACTCTAGTTGTCTGGCATAGAAACTGCCTGTGAGTGGGTGCAAGAAAGTGTGTGTGTGTCGGTGCATGAAAGAATATATATGCATTTCGATTACACTTACGTCTGGATGTGCTACAACATATCCTCTAATCTCCTCACTGAGAACCAGCCCAATCGATGCAACCTAATCTTTACTACTACGACTATTTACAGAAGGATCAGATACAGCATTGTGTAAGCAATGAAAACACCTTTTAGCTGAGGATATATTATAAGCACCCATTTCACTGTGAGTCTATGGCCACATCAACACTAATGAGAGAATGCATGTCCTACAAAACGGCTGTAGAATACTAATTTGCACCTGGCTTTTTCTATCTAAAATTTCACCTCTGTTACTACCTCAACCTTGAATTACTTCTGCCGCTTTGGCTAACAGAGGGATGGCTAAAAGCCACCTGTGAAAATTTGAGGGTGCCCAAGAAGGGTGTGTTTTCAGAGCTTTAATGGTAGTAGACAGCTCACTTCTGGAGAGTGAAATAGCAGCCTAGAGAAGGCACTCTGCAGAGGGTATTGTAGAGGCAAAGAGGTGTAGAAGAAATATAGAAGAGAGGAATGACTGACAAGGTTCACTGCAAAGCAGCCAAGCAGAAGATGGCTAAGCTAAGATTAGCCTCTGGACATGTGCAAACAGATGATAAAATGGAAGGCACCAGACAGGATGCCTGCAGTTTTCCACAGGAAAAATTCACTGCATTTTAAAACTATTTAATGGACCCTTATTGAGGTTCCATCTTGATTTGGAAGTGTATATATATATATATATATATACGTTGATCAGCCATAATGTTAAAACCATCTGCCTAATATTGTGTAGGTCCCCCTTGTGCCTTCAAAACTCTGACTAATTCACGCATGGACTCCACAAGGCTTCTGAAGGTGTGCTGTGGTATCTGGCACCAAGACGTTAGCAGCAGATCCTTTAAGTTCTGTAAAATGTGAGGTGGGGTCTCCATGGATTGGACTTGTTTATCCAGCACATACCACAGATGCTCGATTGTATTGAGATCTGGTTTGCAGGCAACAACTTTCCTCAAACCTTTCATGAACAAGTTTTGCAGTGTGGCAGGGAGCATTATCCTGCTGAATAAGGCCACTGCCATTTGGGAATACCGTTGCCTTGAAGGGGTGTACTTGGTGTGCAACAATGTTTAGGTAGGTGGTACGTGTCAAAATAACATCCACATGACTGGGTGGCTGTGGCTCAGGTGGTAGAGCGGGTTGGCCACTAATCATAGGGTTGGCGGTTTGATTCCCACATGACTCCACATGCCGAAGTGTCCTTATGCAAGACCCTGAACCCCAGCTTGTCAAGCTAGCGCCTTTGGGGTGTGAGTGAGTGGATGAATGGGTAAAGTGCTTTGTAGAACCACTAAGGTTAAAAAAGTGCTATATAAGTGCAGACCAAGAATGCCAGGAGCCAAGGTTTGCCAGCAGAACACTGCACAGAGCCTTCGCTCCCCACTTGAGCATTGGGCACTCATGACCTGGTTTCCGGTTCACTGGTTGTCCTTCCTTAGATCACTTTTGGTAGGTACTAACCACTTCATACCAGGAACACCCTACAAGACCTGCCATTTTGGAAATGCTCTGACCCAGTCATCTAGCCATCACAATCTGGCCCTTGTCAAAGTGACCTTGTCAAAGTCACTCATTTCTGCATTTGGCAGATGCCCTTATCCAGAGCGACTTACATTTATCTCATTTATACATTTGAGCAGTTGAGGGTTACAACAGTGGGAAGCAACAGTGACAGCTCACGACCTTCTAATCAGTAGCCCAACATCTTAACCACTGAGCTACCACTGCCCTACACTGTGATCCTTACAATTACCCATTTTTCCTGCTTCCATTACATCAATTTTGAGAACTGTCTGTTTACATGCTGCCTTGTCAGGTACCAGTGTAATGAGGTAATCAGTGTTATTAACTTCACCTGTCAGTGGTTTTAATGTTAGGGCTGATTTTTGTGCATATATACATACATATTGCATATGTACACGCTGCACACTAACAACACTGTGGCTCATCTCAGGGCTGTCATCGAAGCCTAAACCTGTGTGGTGGATCACTTATTCCAAAGTACAAGAATTTAAATAATCTTACAGGGATTTGTTTCCTCATGGTCAAAATTGTACATGCAGATTAAGTCTGTAGGTACTCCAGCAAGGTCAACCATGCATAAACATGTCTCTCTTTACCACTCCTGTATTTTCAAACTAGAAAAGCAGAGTCCTGAATCTTAAAACAAAGGAGGTGGGAAATGTGGAGTGTTTCCCAGGGGAATGTTCTTGGCTTTGTCTCTCCTTGGCCCATTTTCCTCGTTGCTGGCACGTAAAGAGAGAAAAGCTACAGCATGAGACGTAAGACAGGGACTAGTTGATGCACATCTGTGAAACACCACCATAAGAGCGTTAAATCAAACTGGTGACCTGAGGTTCATATTTCCAAAAGAATAAAAAAATAAAAAAATAATAAGTAAAGCAGCATTAAAGGCATTTTACTTTCACTGTCTTTGAAACTGGATGTCCAGCTGCTATGAAATTGCCTTTCACAGTGATGTTTGTTGGTAAATGAGACCTTTTAGCTGTACTCATGTTTGACGGACGGGAATCGAAGAGGCCTTTGGCTGAATGTGCGTTGTGATGATGCCAAATGGCGTGTCTTGGCCCAAATCTGCAGAAAGTTTGTGGTAATTGTGAAAAATCCCAAGCTCCTCCAAATATTGCAGAGCTTGCTTTATTTTGCATTTATTTCTGCGACCGTAGAATCGTGAAATCTTGGAGGGACTGCTTTGCATAAAATCGAGAAAAATCTTAATTCAATCGAATTCAGTGTTACGTCTCGCGCTGTCATTTTGTCTCTTGGGACTGTCGCGGAAATCGCAGGTCCTGTGTTTAATAACCACTGAGCAATTAAAAAATGGTTCTATGTAATGATTAGTACATGTAGTTACATTATTAATCAAAGTGTTAGGCATTGTGTAAGGCTGTGTGTATGTCTAAAAATACAGGAGTTACGTTCAGCACCAAGGACAGCACCACAACTCCTCAAAATCCAGAAAGTTAAAGCAAGCAAAGTAGCAATAAACACAACCCCATTCTATTTCTCTGGTAGGCCCACACAACCTCTGGCCAAGATTTATTGCCTCTAATGCCCAGGGGTACCAAATCTTCAGACTGCATTTGCCAGTGATATTGATAGAAGAGACTGGTAGAGGGAAATACACTGGAGACTAGCACACACATGTACATAACCAGGACACTTCTAAAATATGTTTTACTCTCTAAATGTATTACGTACTATATAAAATTAATCATAAATAGCAAACATGTGTAAAAGCCTTCAATAACTGAGACATTTGTAATGTTTAGTTTAAGCGTTTGCATCTCTGGATAGTTCTACTAATGCAGTTCTTTGATGCATTAGCCTCAAGAGAGGAACAAACAGGGAATAAGAGAGACAGCCTGGGAGCAACTGCAATTAATGTGCCAGGCTCTCTCTCTCTCTCTCTCTCTCTCTCTCTCTCTTTTTTTTTTTTTTTTTTTTTTTGTGCCAGTATGTGTTATGAGCGTGCATGCTTCACGTTCCATTAATCCATTAAAGTCATATCAGACAAACCTTGCATTTACAGGTTAATGTCTTATTTTAACATCTACACTTCGGCTTATGGCAATTAGACTGTGAGTGAATATTGGCGTAGCCTTGAAGGTAATACATTTAGTCGGAAAGGCACTTTTGCTATTGTAGAAAGCAATTACCTCGAAATTTTTAAGTTGATAAATCAATTTCTTTAAGCCAAATACACTTAAATATAACAAAAATTAACTCAAATGTTCTAATTTGAAATTAATTTTAGCTATATTTAAGTGTATTTGGCTGAAAGAAATTGATTTATCAACTTAAAAATTTTGAGGTAATTAGTTTCCTCAAATTTTTTTGAGTTAAATGAACTCATCCCGTTTCACAGTGTGGTTGTATCCCCTTGTTAGCATTCCTATTGGCTTACTAAGGAGGGACATTACAAACAAAGCTATTCAGTCTTTTTAATTTATTATTTTAATGAAATTCTAGTCTTCTGTGCTTTAATTTCAAATGATTATGCATAGTCATTTGTCATCACTTTATAAAAACATCTATTGTAATCTAATGCCTTGATTTTAAGTCTGATTAGATTTTTTTTTTTTTTTCCCCACTCAGTGTTACATGAGATATTTAAGCTTTAGTGGGAATTAAATGAATGTTATTTGTTCGCCATTTATTTATATTCTTTCACGTTTGCAAGATTGAGAGACTTGAGGCAGAATTTGTTGTTCGTATTTGGATCTGGCCTAGTTTTGGCGAGCTGTTAGTTTTTCACTGTAACGTACTTTGATGTTTTTAATAAAGGGAAGGAAGCGCTACCCACACGGAGCCTGCCGCCTTTGTTGTCTACTGAGTGTACACACACCTTGTAGGCGTGTTGGCGTGGAGGCCAATTCATTTCCGTTTCATCCACACACACACACACACACACATCCACATTCTCAATATAATTTCAAACGTAGCTGTTTGTTTTTGAGAGAGGAATTAGCATTTGACCCTGGATTAGCTTGGGCAGAATTTTTAGAGATAGAGATAAAGATCAGTGGAAAGATTTGTATTGATTTGTCCTACTAGTGTAGTAGACTTTTGAGTTAACAATGAGGGTGTAACACAATGACACACCTTCTTCATATGTGTATTGGGATTTAAACTGGTGCCTTTTTTAATTTGAATTAAATATGAACCCTACTACTGTATGCCCCCGGAAACACTGGGGAAAAAAAACCCAGAGATAGAAATGCCAGAACTGTCAGCATGATTAGTGAATTCTGGCTCTGACATTTCTTCAACCTCATATCACTCATGCGGAACTTTTTAATCCCACTCATACAGTTATTTTTGTCTGTACCTGTCTCCAATATTTTAATCAATATAGCTGGTTCTATTTTCCAAAATGTAAACAAACTAGTAGCCTAATTATCCATCCATCCATCCATCCATCTTCTATACCTCTTAATCCTTTTTTAATCCAAGGGTCACGGGGAAAGCTGGAGCATATCCCATTGAGCATCGGGCACAAGGCGGGGTACACCCTGGACAGGGTGCCAATCCATCACAGGGCACAATCACATACACATTCACACACTATGGACACTTTGGACACGCCAATCAACCTACCACGCATGTCTTTGGACTGGGGGAGGAAACCAACGCAGCACGGGGAGAACATGCAAACTCCGCACACACAGGGCCAGGGTGGGAATCGAACCCCTGACCCTGGCAGTGTGAGGCGAACGTGCGAAACACTAAGTCACTGTGTGCCCTAGTAGCCTAAATACGCCACCATAATCCAGATCAGGCAGTTACTAAGGATGAATGAATGAATGCTGTAAATATGTCTTTGTTTATCACGCAAGCATCACATCTGACCACTCACACTCTGCAACGTTTTAGTTGCATCCAGCAGGATCCCAGTTCTGATGAATACCTGTAATCAAATGTCCTGTGAACTTTTCTGGCAAAGAAAAATAATAATAATAAAAGTACATATCCTATTGTGTTTGTATCTGTGTCCGTTTAGAACACATTATCTGTTCATTTCTCATAAAGTATTACTATTCTGTTACATCCCTATGAACAACTAATTTAACCACACTGTAAGGTCCATAGTAAGCAAAACCAACCTTATCCAATATCTAATTCTAATCTAATAACAAATAGTCTCTTTTTTTCACATCACCCCTACAGCTTAATCTTAATTTCAGCTAACAATTATTTTGACAGAAATGCTATACGTAATCCACACACGACGCACTTTTCTGAATTCTAACCTGAAGGTTATGTGAAATTAACCTTGCGGAGGAGTTAATTACTATAACTGTGCTGTAAGCAAGGGATTTAAATGACTAGTAAGGCCAGCAAAAGCTAACATGACCCTTTGCCCTAATGAGTCATTCAGCGTTACCTATACCAGCATGTTTTGGTTGAACTAAGTGAAATATTACGTACCTAAATAAATGAAAGGTGCTAAATAAAGGGACAAACAGGTGGTCTCGGGAGTGCTTTTACAGCTAAGGTCAGCGCTGAAAGGGGGGAAATTGATCTATTGTACTTTTTTTAAAATACTCAATCTCTCCTAATTCCCACTTGCAAATTAGAAAGGACCCCATGCATGAAATCATTTGCATTTCCTCTTGCTTCGTTTTTTTTTTTTTCCTTCTCACTATTTATTTTTCGCACTAGCTGGCACTTTTCAATAAAGCCAGACGTTCACTTTCAGCTGTACTCTAATTGAAAAAGTATTTAGACTCATAAATCCCCATTGTTCCTAATCATTTTGCAGGGAGTCTGCTGTATGTTATTTTTTATCATTAGTATTCTGAATTCGTTTTTATACCAATAGCTTATGCTGCAGCTGAAGTAATAACTCCAGGTCAATTAAATGAAAGGAATGAAATATTTTAGGTAATGACAGAGGATATCGGACAGCTTTAACACATTACCAAAAGAAAAGAGGATCATTGCCTGTCCTTTCTCGATCGTCTGTTCTTTGGATACCTCTCATAGAAATGAATCACATATTGTTACAGTGACTGTCAGTTCATTTGTCAGCTCTCATTTCCAGTCGTGATCTAAAATGTCCTTGGGTGGAGTAAATATAGCACAACATTCCATCTGCACACTAGTCCCATGACAAAAGATGAATCGAGTTTGGCATCTCACCTGCAGTGTAGCATTTATAAATCTGTAATTAGGCGCAGCTCTTCTCCCATTTCCATGTGAGTTATGTATATGTGTAAATAGAAATCCACTTGCTCTGCAAGCTGCAAGTAGTATTCCTGGTCAGGTCGGCTCATTTCTTTCCACTGACTGTACTGTGTACTGAGAATGTGTTGTGCTCCCTAAATAGCGAAGACCATTTGATTGATAGCTGTAGATTTAGATAAAGTAATATTTTCATGAAGAATTTCAAGGAGTTTTCTTTCAGAGTTCACATTAAGTCCATGTGTGGGTTTAAATGACTTGTTTTGAGATTTTTACGAAAGATGAAACAACATTAAAAACATTTCTAGCATGAAACTCGGTAAGGTGCTTGATGTTCAGTGCTGTTTGTTCTAAAAGTAACCGAAAGTGGTTAAAAATAGACGAACGGTTAAATAAAAGCAGTTCCTCCAGGATTTTGCAATTTGGCAAATGTCGCAGACATTCGCGAGAGATCGAGCAAACGCCGTAATATGCGCAGGGGCTTGCAATTTTTCAAAATTACCGCAGGTTTTCCACAGGTTCGGGCCAAGACGCGTCATGTGACGCCATCACGACGCGCATTCAGCCAAAGCCCTCTTGGATTCACGTGCGTCGAACATGAGTACAGCTAAAAGGTCTCATTTACCAACAGACATCACTGAGAAAGATGGTTCTCAATTTTCTGTAATTTTTGCTAATTCAAGTAGTTTTTCCACGAAAAAAAAGCACACAGAAAATTCACACGCAAATTGCATTGCAAATTTGGGGGGAAAAAGCCGCAGCAAAATCATTATAATCATTCTAGCATTTTGGCTACAGTAATCATAAATACAACTGTGAAATTCTGTGTGAACTGATTAAAGACACACACACACACACACACACACACACACACACTCCTAATCACATCTACAACTATCTGAAAGGGTTCCATAAGTAACGGTCCTCATTTATCACTCTGAATATGAACACAAATCATTCGCAAGAGCATTAAAAGAGCATCGGCCAAATGATCAAATGTACTGGATTACATGTTATTTTATACGTGGTAAAATATTACAGCACTTCACAGTTGTTTACTGAAGTTTTTACAGCCTTGCAATTCACAGCCCTTGTAAATTACTGTAAAAATTACTGTATAGGCTTTTTATTTATTTATTTATTTATTTATTTATTCATTTATTGATTTATTCGTTCATTTTTACCTTACAAAGTAGACTTCAAATTGTGTAACTGGTCACGAGTTAATGCAAATTGTATATACAGATCACACGGTCATGTTTAAATAGCTATTTCAGTTGCTTGCACAAATGTAACGAACAGCTCAGCCGTTTCATATTACTGAAATAAAGCAAAGCAACGTGAAGCTTAAATGAAGACGAATAAGACGGACTATTCAGTTATGACAAATGAAATGGCACAATGTAAATGTAGGAAGGGTTACTGTGGTAGCTGATGAGTCGCAATGATTGAGCTTCATTAGTGGAAGATTTAGCAGACTCCGCCCCTAGAATCGCTCTTTCACCGTTTTGTTGTCATTCAGTTGTTTTCAGGTCTCTGTGAGCTTTGCCTATTAGGACATTTCCGTAGGTATAAATCGGCTGTACCATGAACTTACCTGGAAAATAACAAGGATTGGCATTCATGAACATCAGCGTTAGTAGTAACTTGTAAATCTGGCAGAAAGGAGTAGAAAAACATTTCCACACATTTCCACTAAAAGCCCCCTGTTAGAATTACTAACACTTGAGATTAATATGATATATTTTTCATGCTATATGTTAGATTTGTATTGCTATAAAATCAAACGTAATGGTCAGTCCATCCCTTTCAGTAAGTGAACAGAGCATGAAGGTGAAAGGGCACAGTGCTGTGAAAGGGCTAGTGTACAGCGCAGAGTTAAGTGACTTGTGTGGCGCCGGAACACTCTTAGCTTGGATATCTGTGAGTGTCTGAGTGCCTTATGGGTGTCTGACTCTTCTCTTGATCACTAAAGCTGTGTGTCTGTGTGAGCATCTGTGAATGATGACCAGCAGCAGACAGACTCAACCCAGTCTCGTAGGAGTCGGCAGTAATAACGGTGCCGCTCCCTCAATTCACAGGCAGTTATATTATTTTCTTAGTGACCCTAACATAATATCAGCCATACACATCCAACAACTTAAACCTCGAAGGATCCATAACTTTTCTATTACTTTCACTGCAGTTATAGTTATAGTTCCTTCCCTTTTATCTGAATTATTAATAGGATCAGACTTCACCAAGAGTGATCTGGTGGCAATATAAAATGTAATACCGTAGTAACCATAGGAAATACACAGGGGAAGCACAGTTAGACTGTACTAGGTTTAGTTTCTGCTTCGCCCTAGTTGGACTATATATCTGTTTCAATTTTACAACCACTTCAGACGGAAAAGTACAATGACAAGGGATGCATTACCTAATAGATTTGGCAGAAGCTCTGAATTCATGGCAGCCTGATAAAGCCGGGTAAATTTAATTTAATCAATCACGTTGGCCTCAAGCCAATTTAAGAAGACCCACACCAGAGGCAGGCTTTCAAATGGGATTAAAAAAAAAAGAAGCTCAACAGCAAGGCAACACTTCCCTTTAGATATGACTTGGAAAAGAAAAGAAAATAAGATGGCTGGTCATATTCCTGTGACACTGAAATTGTGCTCTGCTGTCATTGGGTATGTGCGTTGAAAAAATGGTTGTACTTCTAATGAACTACATTTTCCGTCATTCAACTGCTTGCCCACACTAAGTTATTTTTGCCTGATATTTTTAAGAGTGCAAACTCATGACATAGCTGTCATTGCATACCAGGCAAGCTCATTACTGGATCTCACCTCAGCTCCAGGCTGAAAGAAGTCAACTCCAACCTCTACAATAGATTGTAGGCACCAACAGCTCTCAAATCCCCTTGTTGGCAATGATTACCTGTGCCCACTGCCTGTCAGCCATTTTGAATTCCCAATAGTGCAGGAAGATGCATTAATTTCAGATTAACCTTTTTAAGAGCTCAGGGGGTTAGCTGCGAAATCCAACGGTGGTGTTGGAAGCCTGGCTGGGTCTAAACTAAGTGAGTGGCCAATGCATCTGATACGTTTAAATGAGCTGTTGGTTCAGCTGGAATGATTGATATCAGTCCAGTAATCCCCTTCCATCTCGACTAAATCCACTGGCTAACATCCCTGATGGAGGCTTTACTCCCCAACGGGGTTGTTTTAATGTGTAGTGCTGTTTTGCATTTCTTTGGCTTATGCGACAGACTTTTTCTTTTGCAGCCATCTGACGCCATTCGCGATTCGCAGGTTATGTTTCGTGTTGATTAAGGCTTGTCAACGTTAATCTTTGCCACAGACATTAATAACGAACCTGCAAACATTCTCTCTGCGTGTTTTTCTCCAAGACACAAGCACTGTTTGGATAGGAACATCATTACTCACAGAGACAATATACAGTACATATCAGCCACAGACACAGAACAAAATCCTTCCGATAAATAAAAGCACCAGAACCTTGAGAATGGAAATAAGACGAGCCGTGGAGGTTCATTTGTATGCAGATGCCGAGCTTCCTGCATGCCTTTGTGCAGTTCGTATGCAGACATCTGTACTGACAGATCAAATAAAATACCAATGAATCAGAACGATGCAGGAAACATGTATGTGCTCCACAGGGAAGCGCATCAGCAAATTACTCCTGATTCATTTGTGGAAAACCTTCGAACACCACCCAGTCACAATGGATAACATCCCTTTAGAAAGCTAGTCATCTTGAATTTTTTTTTTTTAATAATTACCATGTCTGGTGTACCCATTGAAGACGATCTCATTTTCCATAATGAATCGCTCCTGTGCTTTTCTGCACTGGATTTTGTTGTCGGCTTACAAAGGGCTTCATTTACGAGTTTTTTTTTTTAGTAAAGTTTTAGTGAAGTCTAAATGGTCAAGTGGTTGATCGGTCAGAGTTCTTATGCATAAATGTACACACAATCAAGAGCACAAGCAGGCAGGGTTTTCTTGTGTAAATGCACCGACGGACAATTGACCAATAAATCTGTTTTTATCCAACTTTATAAACGAGCCCGAATGAAATGAATTCTATTAATTAACTCAGAACTGCAAATTCTTTTTAGAATTGTATCTGTATGTTAGATCGAGGCTATAGTGTGGTGTCTCCTTCCTACGCTTCCTTCACTCTAAGTAGATGAGGACTTGAGTATTCGACCTGCTATGCTGTCGCAGACTCCCACATTTTTTTTTCCACATAAATGAGTTATGGGTTCAAGATTCAAGCAGGTTACAAAACACATATTGACACTGCAAATTTCTTTTCAATCTCTGCTTGCCTCTTTGCAACTGTTAGTCATTTGCATGTAAATGGCCACATTATCCTGCTCTGCATTTGATCCTTTTTTGGCATTCACCATACATCAAATTTTCTTCAGGTCTGTATGACAGTATTTTTTTTTTTCCTGTAATCTCAGGTAAAGTGGATCTAACCAAATCTTACATTTCTTTGATGCTAATGTTAGCTGATTTATCAGTGGACATCAGTGGACAGACATGATATACAATCATGTGAAAACATAAGTACACCCCATGGAAATTGTTGGCTTTTTTTTGACATATTTGGACAAGCAAACATTTGATCATCATTGAAAGAGTGTCTATTAATAAAGTTGATATATTTGAACAAAACTACAAGGAAAATGAGCTTTTTTCAATCATTTATTCAGCAGAAATATCAATAGATGTGATATTCTTCTGTGGAAAAATTAGTACACCCTTGGCTTCAAAAGCAAGTATTGACCCCTTTAACAGAAATTACTTCTTGTAGGCGTTTTGCATAATTGTCCACCAGGCTTGCTGGAATTTTGCTCGGAATTATTCTTTCATTTACAAGATGTTTGAGGGTTTTCTTGCATGTTCTGCCCGTTTCAAATCCCCCACAATATTTCAATGGGGTTCAAATCCAGGCTTTCACTAGGCCATTCCATAACCCTACATTTCTTCTTTTATAGCCATTACTTGGTGGATTTGCTCGTGTGCTTAGGATCATTACCCTGTTGAAGGGTCCCTTTTCGGTTTCAGTTCCAACTTTCGGACAGACGGCCTCACATTATCTTCAAGCACTCTTTGATATGATGCAAAATTCATAGTTGAATCAATGAATGCAAGCTGTCCAGTCCCTGAGGCAGCAAAGGACACCCAAACCATAACATTTCCACAACCCTGCTTCACAGTTGGTATGAGGTGCTTCCCCTGAAAAGCTGACTTTGGTCTGCACCAAACACGTCTGCTGTTACTGTGACCAAACAACTCTATCTTTGATTCATCTGTCCAAAGCACATTATTCCAAAATTCTTGCTTTAATGTTCTTTTTAGACAACAGAGGCTTTTTCCTGAACCGCCTCCCATGCAGGTCAAATTTGTGCAGTCGCTTTCTGATTGTAGAAGCATGCACCTTGACTAAACATGTAGAGCAACTTATACATTGAATTATGAAATGATTATAAACCAATTATAAAATGAATTGGACAGATATACAGTATAAGCAAAAATATTTCACAAATGTTGTTTTCTTGCGCATACATCTTATAATAGGTTGATGTAAATTTTTGGCTCTACCCAAAATAAAATATAACAAAATAATACAAAAATAAATTAATAAATGCAATTCACTTTGGATTTTTTTGTACTTTGTCTCTCAGCATATTAATGTTAACATCCCACTAGGGCTGCAGAATTAATCGAATATCGATCGCAATTACGATTTTGATGATTTTGCCCACGATTAAATGATCATGATCGACTGCGATATTGATGTTTAAAGTTCGTCCTTCGCTCATAGAAAACTCTGCTGTTTTCTCCACTCAAATCAAGCGCTTCCGACACTTACAGCCAATCACATAGAGCGGTGCAGGGCTGACGTCATTTTGTAGTGCCAAAACCCGGAAACGGTGTTAGCATTTTAGTGCTCGAGCTACCAGAGCTACCACTCTGCGAGCTCCAGTGCTTGCGCGAGGGGAAATCATGACACTAGCTAGTACGATGCTAAATGGCACTACAGAAGTTGTCGGGGACATTAAACATCATCACGGCGAACAGGAAAAAACTTTGCAGATAAACTCAGGGCTCTACAGTGTGACCATTTCACTCGCATTTGTGACTGAACAGTACTTTGTGCGACTGTCACTAAATATTTATTCGCACCGGTGCGAGTGACCTGTTCGGAGTTGTATAATACAATCGGAATAAAAACTACAGGAAGTGCAAAATACATCTACACCGCGCAACAATTACTTCCACACTGCTTTTCATCTCCTCGGTCAACCGAACAAGTGTGTAAATACTGCAGAGAAGCCATTATGATGACGAGTAACACTGTACATCATCTGCTTCTCTCAACTTCCCGATCTCACAAACCGCCATCTTTTATTGATTCGGCACTATGTTCCTAAATTATGTCATAATTGACAAGCTCAAGTTTTCTCATGCCTACTTGTGTGTTATATTGTGGCACATTAACACTACCATCTCGGGGGAAAAAAAAAGAAAAAAAACACTCAACTTTAACTGTGCTCCTAAATTTTTGTAATCTCCTAAAAGAAATTGTCTTGCGTCTCTCCTCCTGTAAACACTGTTATTGTCTTTTCTGCATACGCCTGAATTGTTTTCATTTAGTTGCATATTGTTATATTTGATGCATATTTTCATTTGGTTGATGGCATTTTTACTTATCCTGTATTTTGGGTACAATTTTATTTATAATTTGCCTCTACGAGATGATGCACTTTAAGGATCAGTCTAATTTGATGTAAAGATTTGTACATTAGCAGGAATGTAGCACAACATGGAGGTGAAAGCAGCGGTCTGTTTATTTAAATGTGAAAGTACAATAAAAATACGTCGTCCCTAAAATCAATGAATAATCGTGATAAATATTCGAGATCTCAATATTGATCAAAATAATCGGGATTATCATTTTGGCCCTACATCCCACAGTATGTTGCCTGCAAATGCCAGGACATATATACTATTAATAACACTCTAATTTTTATAGTTAACATCTGTTTGTTTGTTTTTTGTTGTTTTTTTTTAAACAGCAATTACTCATATGTGCCAGTGGAGTTGATTTCTGAAGAGTCCTTTCTAAAAGGTCAATCAGTAAGTTTGAGGAGACAGACTCTAATAGCCTTGTTTGAGGTCATGTTGATTTCAGGCACCAAACGGCTGTGAAATAAGGCTTATGTTTTCCGAATAATAATGCTGCCAGACCAAACAAAGCCATACTGAGGTGGAGATAGACAAAGCAAACAAATGATTTAATTTGAAACAGTGCCCAAAGATACAACCATCTGTATGAGGGTATTTTGCCACAAAGCTTGTGAGGTTAAAAGTATGTTAAAACTGCATGTGAACTTGGGCGAAAAGCATCAAATGTATTTTATCCCTCAACGTTATAAATTCATCAAAGGGTCATGTTGGAGGACATTATAGGATACCACATGTGACACAAAATGTTTCTTATTCTCAACATCAGAGAACACTGATATCGCTACCAGCAATCGGCCGTGAAACAGTTTAAAAGAAAGATCAAAGCTGAATATTACTATTGTATCTACAAGCGATACTATACACAAGAGAAACACTGTGGATTCAAAATGCCTGATAGACTATGAGAAAACATTCAATCAGCATCATCCAAAGCATGAGATGTATTCATCAAAACAGAAATCCTGAGGCTTTAAAACACAGTTTTACCAAATAGATGTGTTTTGCAAACTTTCTTTATATATATTAAATGTGAACCCTACAACTATGACAACTAAAAACCCAAAAGCAGGAATGCAAGCGCTGTCAGTGTAGTCTCTGTGAAATCTGGATCCCTCTTGCACAACTTTTTTTCTTTGTACCCCAGAGTGTCCCAGTACCAATATACACAGATGCCTTGTAAACTTTTGTGGCAAAAAAAACAAACACCCAAAACAAAACCAAACCGAAATAGTGTTCCTCTTATTTGTTTCTGTATTTATATCTGTTTAGAATACATTAACTGTTCATCACAAGTAATGTATTCATATTTGGTTACATCCTTAGAACCAAGACTCTTTAGATTTAATGGAGATTATGGTATTATGCGAAATTTGATCTGCACAGAACTCTCAGACTTTCCGGGTTTTAGTATGACACGTGACATTTGTCTTGTTCTTTCGAAATGTATTTAATTAGCTGTAAAATTCTAGTCTTCCATCTAATGAATGTTTCTCTTTCAGTTTATTTGCTGTAGAATATTGTGCTTATTTGGGCCAAGGGTATAGTACGTCCCAGAGGAGCACCAACAACATATTCAGCAGATAGTAGTTTTCACTTTTATTATAGAGCAAGGGCAGTCGGCTGTGACCTCATAAATTAAGAGGGAAAATCTGGGAAAGCTGTGAAACTAGGAAGCAGCGTAGTTACATCATCTTAATTGTGTATCAAATGAATGTACTGTATTTCCTATGGATGCAACAAACTCATTTCTCTAACGTATACAATACCAATACAGTACTGTGAGTATTGGCTGATCAACCTCACTGGCATGGGGGGACAAAGGGAGAAAGGGAAGCGTAGGGGGCTCAGGAGAGTTTAGTACACCTAAGCATAGTTTGTAACCCTACAGCTAGGATTTTTTTTTTTCCCCTGTTTTGTAAAATGGTTTCACCTTCCGCATTTTAACAGTAAGAGCTTCCACAGCCGGTGTAACTCTCATGACTAATTACAGACATTTTCACACATGAAAAACCTCTACGATGTTGCATAAGTCAGGCACATAAAAAGAAAAAGGGAGAAAGGACTGGTTAATGCAAGTTATGTGTGAACGTGTGTGTGTGTGTGTGTGTGCATGACAAAAATTAAAATGTTAGACAAAATGACACATGCTGATATGATATTAAAAATCATAAATAAATTGGAATCAGTTATTGGAAATAATATTTCCAATAATATTACATTAATACTAGGGCTGTACCTAACGATTATTTTCATAATTGATTAGTTGGCTGATTATTATTTTTTTGGATTAATTGGATTGGGGGCGGGGCAAACTTCAGGACCATTTTTTAGTTTATTAAAAATAAAATCCACAAACTGAGTGTTACAAACATAAACTTCAGACTAAAACTTTCACACAGCTGTTTGTCCAATTATATAAGACTGAAAAGAACCCAACACACACACACACACACACACACACCAGAATATATATTATTCATTTAGAACTGTAGTTTAATTCCGTGCTTTTTGTGCATCCATAGAAATAATGCAATAAATACTTATATATGATATAAATTAATATATAATTTCTATTACATAATAGTATTAATGCATTACTTTTTATAAACGGTAACGTTGATATAAACAGTAAACTGAAGAAAGTTATTGTCGGTCAACTCTGGGTGTCTGCTAAAGCTAGCGGCGTTGCGTTACGTGCGTATGATGTCATGCGCTGTCGACTAGGAAGCGGCTTATTCTTCCGGATAGTAAAAAAAAATCGCCCGTCTTCCTTTTGAAACGATATTACCTTTCTAAAATTCATACACTAGACGGTAGAGTACAAAGTGCATAGTGTAAGTGTATAGTACGTCATTTGGGACACAATTTTAGTATTTACTCTCCGAAGCGTGCTTTCGGAACAGAAGTAACATAATGAGTAAACGCCCCCCGTACCGCGCAGACCAACTAATCCATAATGAGATTTGTTGACAGCGATTTTCATCATCGAATATTATCGATTTTATCGATTAGTTGTTGCAACTCTAATCAACATATTAATATAATGTCCTTAGTAATGTGGAAATCGGCAGGTGTTAAATACAATTTTGTATTATTCTTTTTATTTAATTTCTATTGTTTTTCATGTGTCTCCATTGGCTTGTCTCCACTTTGTTAGCAAAGACTTAGCAAAACTAGCATGATACATAAAATGGCACCCTCACAAATTGCAATATGAGTTTTTTCTTCTTCATTTTACCATATCACCCCCTCTACTGTATGTTCAGCGCATTTGAAATGCACCCAGCATGCACTGTGACTCCAGAGTACATCTGGTTGATTTTGTGATGCCTTCTCTACCATGTATTTACATACGTTTGGCGTCAGAGAGAAAACACTCTAGTGTCATCAAATAATTCTTACAAACTATAGCAGATTCCAAAAAGAAATCAATGAGAGCTTACAGTGCAATTTCTACAAGTGTGACTTGTTCATGTCGCCTCCAAACAGTCCGCTGAATCCCCATTTATTGCTCTTTTGTAACATTAAATGTCTAAATAAAAGTATACGCTCTTTAACTTACCCAGATGAGGATGGGTTCCCTTCTGAGTCGGGTTCCTCTCAAGATTTCTTCCTCTTAAAACATCTTAGGGAGTTTTTCCTTGCCACCGTCGCCACTCAGTGGCTTGCTCAGTTGGGATAAATTCGCACCTTTAATATCTGTATACCATGTTGATATTTCTGTAAAGCTGCTTTGAGACAATGTCTATTGTAAAAAGCGCTATACAAATAAAATTGAATTGAATTGAATTGAATTTAACGCTAACTGTAATTCTAAAACCTATTTAATGAAGAATCTTCTGTTGACCCCTGTTGTCCTTTTGAAATTTCCCCTGAGTAATGTTCAGTGATTAATAGCTTCTGTAAAGATCCTACCCCTGGGGCTATCATGCTGTCTTGCTGGTCCACTGCAGATCAATACTAGCATTAAAATGTTGAGGAGCAAGGAAATATCTAATTAAACAGATCTAAGCTTGCCAATCCATGTTAAAATCAGCTTGTTTTTCACTTTGTGAAATCCGATCTGACACTCACGATGTTATTTTCTTAAGATGACAGTAAATGTCTAAATCTGTTGTGATAACCCAGGTGACTACTATCATAAAAAAGTGTCATATGTGACATTCGATATATTAGATGCATCTGAAGTTATGAAATGTAAGTCACCGAGAACAGACTCTCCCCACTGGAGCACAGGTAGTTAGCATCTGAAATTTCTAATTTGACTTTTAACAGCTTTGATCGTCTCTCTCCTGGAAAATGATCATTTAGGAGACCATTAACCTTCATCTATGCGAACTAATATTCTGGTTTGTTCCTGGTCATGATGCATTAAATTGTGTGAGAAGTAGAATGTTGGGTTTATGTGATGTTGCAAAAGGCATAAATATATAAATGAACATGATTTCTGCGGAATAAAACTTTACAAAATCCAACATTATATTATGAGTACTTGACAGCATGATGCGTTCGCTTCACACCTCGAGGGTTCGGGTTTCGATTCCCGCCGTGACCCTGTGTGTGCGGAGTTTGCATGTTCTCCCCGTGCTGCGGGGGTTTCCTCTGGGTACTCCGGTTTCCTCCCCCAGTCCAAAGACATGCACGGTAGGCTGATTGGCGTGTCTACAGTGTCCGTAGTGTATGAATGGGTGTGTGAATGTGTATGTGAGTGTGTCCTGTGATGGATTGACACCCTGTCCAGGGTGTACCCCGCCTCGTGCCCGATGCTCCCTGGGATAGGCTCCAGGTTCCCCGTGGCCCTGAAAAGGAGTAAGCGGTAGAAGATGGATGGTTGGATGTATGGACTGCATGCTGTGTTGGGACGCAACACTGGTGACGCTGGCGTTAAAAGAAAACGACACTTTATGCACTACTCTAATGCCGTTATACAGTAGCATCTGTTTTGCATTCACACAGCTTGCGTGGCAGCTAGACTATAGATTGAACTGCAGGTGGGTGACGTTTTCATTTGACATAGAAAGCTAAAATTAAATGGATATAGGGTGTCCCCCGCCAGGTGCCCCATGCTCCCTGAGATAGGCTCCAGGTTCCCCACGACCCATGGATGGATGGATGGACGGATGGAGATTTCTTCTAATATTCTACACTTAAAAGACTTAGGCTTGTATTTATAAAGCTCGAGGAACATTAGTCTGTACGTCCAGTCTGTGGTCCTATCTCAAAGTAGGCTATAGGTTTTGTGCAGAGAGATGCGAGGATCACATTTCTTTGTTTTAATTAATTAATTAATTTGGATCCGTGTGAATTTACACAGTGGGTGGTTAAGGATAAGCATTGGATTGTTTTTGTGCTGGATTTTCTTTACTCGATTAAAGCATTTTTCACTGGTCCACCAAACTCTACTACCTCTTCCATGACTCACATTTTTATCCTTGAGAGATTAAATGGAAGAAACATGGCACGCTGAATGATGCATTGAATAAAATCCCCTTTTATATAGGCAGAAAATGTCTATTTTTTTTTGCAGTAGCGAAATCTACTCTGAGTGAAATACAGTACATGAAAATACTTGTGCTGCATGTTGAGCTTTCGCAATCTTTCATTGCCTTTCATGTTTGCAAAAAGAGCTTCTGGGAGTGAATTGTACAAAAGTGTCACTTGCAGCATAGGTGCAGTGGCATGGAGTTGGAGCTGAGACAGGGCGTGGACTTGCCCTTGAGATTATGACAAAATTAAGCAATGCAGAAACTCCTGGGTTGTTTTGTTTTTTTTTTTCTGCCAGGATTATTTGTAATGCCTAACTATATTTTTTGACATTTCACAAAGGTGTATTATTTGTGTAAACGTCAGTTTCTTCATCACAGCAGGAACCGAATACTGTGGCACTTTGAGCACAGAGGTCATTGTTGATTACTATTCTTTTCAAAGTGAAAAAATCAAAAAACCACAAATTTAATTTTTTTGGACGTCACTGACAGGTTCTTTCAGCAGAACAATCGTTTGGCTACTTGGAATGTTCAGCTGGCTTTCCACCAGCTCGATTCTTTCTGTTCTCTATCACACCATGTGCAGTGTGCCATTTTGCTGCCAGCCAGAATCTGAGTTATGATTAATAGGTGTTACTGAAGTGCTCACAGCAATGTTCAACCTACTTTTTTCAGAGTCCATAATTACTTTTTAACTTAAAAAAAAAAAGTCCTTGGGCAAACTAATACCTCTAATACACCTGAGTGTATGTTGTGCAAAAACGACGTGAACATTAGCCCCGAACATTGACGTATTATTTAAATAAAACGATTATTAAACAGTACTGCAGGACATCAAGAATCAAGGTCTAAAAGTGTGTTTAAAGAAACAAATATGCACACGGTGAAGGTACAAATATCTAGAACAGGTGAAATAAGCTTTCAAAGCTGTTATGAGCCAGCGAGTAGACTCTCTTTGGTAAAGTGGTTTTTTTCAGACGTACGGTAACACTTTCTTCTTTTTACACCACTTTGTTAACGACAATAAATAGCAGTTTCTTGAAAATAAAAGCCGATAAATGCACACAATACCATCCAGCAAAGTGGATTTCTTTAAAATTGCACCATTTTCTTGTTTTGTTTTGTTTTGTTTTGTTTTTTTTAAAAGAAGAAAATACAAGACTAGTGGAATGAGCAGTGTTATGAGCTCCAGCGAGCTACGTCAGACTGTATGCTGGAGGGTTTGGTCATTTTTCTGGGAGTCTACGCCCTGTGAATTAAAGTGCTCTACAACAGCCCTGGCCAAAAATAACAAAATCACCAGCTTTAATACTTACAGTGTATATTAGAGTTCTGTGTAGCGACATTGGTTTCAAAAGTACACAGCAGGTGTTTACTTAACGCCAGTGATTTGGCTGTGAACTCACCAGGACCACTTTAAAGCACAAGGGTTTTGTTACAGGAATCTTAATCACTGAACCTCTCCTAGTGGCTGGAGATGTTAACGTGCATAAAATGTAGCATGGATTTCTTCCTTGCATAGTAATCAGTATCATAAAACATAGTCAGGGTGTTTTAGTTTGTTCGCTTCCTTTCGTTTTTGAGCTGTCCGATAGATATATCTTAGACACGGAGGTTCCACGGTGCTGATGAGTGGCAGGTCGGACACGTTCGAATGAGAGACGCGAGGGTGGAGAGAGGGAACAAGGGACTAAGAGAGAGAAAACATATAACGGCATGTACATTCAGGAGCTCACGACCACTAATAATCCCTCTCAGCCTGAGCAGGGTGTCTGTGGCCTGTATTTACGACTACCCGCAAGGCCAAGCAGAGGAGACGTTCAATACATTCTGGAAAAACTGATTGGACAAAACTCCTCTGTGCTTTTCTCCTTGCCAGGAATTCAGCTTCCAGTCATGCGACGTTACCACACGGGTGGGTGTTATAGATGATCCTGATGAGCGCAGGCTGTGCATTTAATCCTGCGGCATGTTTATAGAATGATGGGCTCCATTTCTGCAGATTAATATCGAGTGCAACACCAGAGTTTGAGTCTCTCTCCAGTTCAATTGCTTAATTCATCATAGTAAATACAACACAGCTGCAAAGCCATTTACACACCCGATAATATTTTTGCTGCGATCAGACAGGCACCGGTTATACTCGGCTTTTAACATGCTTCTTTCTGCAGATCTGATATGAACATGAATAATGTAATTGCATTTGACATAAGCTGACATTTGTCTCAGCGTTGCTCATCATTGCCTAAGTTTTAAAATGTCAGCAGGTAACGTCCTATATTAAATGGAGGCTTAGTGAGAACGAGTCTGTCGGTTACAGTGATCTCCAGAATAATTTATAAATTATTAGCGTGACGTGGGGCTTTAGTCAAAGGAACCGAAAGCAGTCGATTCATTCTTTCCGAGTATCTCTCAGTGATACACTGTGAAAAAAAAGCATTATGTTTACAGCATATCGGACAGGGTTTGATGCACCAACTAAGCTGTGTTTCCTGTGCTTAAGTGGACTCCCTCCCTCTGGGCCTCATATTCCCTCACCGGCCATTTCGATGAGGGTGATAAGTGCCTTTATATGAGGTTCATATGCACGACGTGCAAGAATACACAAGAAGGCTTTGAGCAAGAGAGAAGTGTGACTCAGTGATAAGTGTACCTTTAGGAAACATTCATATTGCTTCTCCCAGGTGGTCGACCTACCCTTGACATGGTGCCAATACATTATGAATAATTTACCCAGTCGATGGTGATGCAATATTCAGCCCTAGAAGTCTGCCTTTGCTTCTGTTTTTCATTCCAGGCCCATGGAGCAATGGCTGAGGGCTGAAGGGCCTAAGCTTTAAGAACTGAAAATTGATCAGTACTGTGTGGAGCGCAGTTTCACTCCAAAAGGGACTCCCTTTGCTCCGACACTGATTAGCATTTACAGTGCACAGTGCCCCTATAGCATTTGCAAATGTGATCTTTCTAGAAGGGCCCAGAGAGCTTTGGCTGTAAATGTTATTTCACACGTCTTCATGTATAAGGTTCAGGTGTGGTAGTGGTGGAGCTGGGACCTTTATTCATTCCACGTGACTAATAAAAGGAAAGGACCTTTTCACGTCTGGTGCAAGGTATAAGACGAACATATACAAATATGATTATTCTCAGTAGGGATGGATGGAACTGAATATGACTACATTATTCTGAATGAACAGATAGAAATAAAGATATAAATAGGAGGTGCACTATTCCTTTTCTGTTGTAGGAAAAGTTCATAGGGTACAGAGTTGAGTCTAGGGATGTGCACTGAGACTGGGGTCGCACAGACACAGCAAAAATAAACAAAAAATTGGGGGGTTTTGGCCACACCTACTTTGGGTTTAAAGTTCAATACAGATATATATACTGATATTTGGAGCAATAAACAGATAAAAAATATCTTAAAACATATTTACTATAAGTTATTCTTTATTTGATTGCTGTTTTTTTTTGACTTATTTATGCTTGTTTTTATGATCGTGTAAAGTGCCTTGAAAGGCTACTTTTAAATGCGCTATAAAAAATAAAGTTAATTATTATTCTTATAAATACTGATAGTGGTATTGCAGAACACCCGTAATCTTCAGGTATGCCGTCTCTGATTCGTCCAGATTGGCGTCATTAGACCACAGTGTTGGTTTATAGTGGCACTACAAATCACATGCCGAGTCCATAAAAGTGAGACAATGTAGTAAAGGGAGAAAGAAATACAAATGGGAGTACTTAACTCTCTGGCAATTATCATTAATTCCTTTCCTCTTTTTCCTACATGCAGGACAGAAGATTTGACACAAGGACTAGACAGCGAATAAACACCCAGTTCTGAACAGGAATAAAGAACGTGTGTGTTTTTTTTTTTTTTTAATACATTTTTTAAGCCACCTAGCCCCTCGATGACAAGAATACGAGTCGAGGGCTTGAAGGACGGAGGCACGTGCTGAGGGAAATTGTTAGTCGGCATCTTTGTGTTCTCACAGACCATGTGGCCAACAGCGCAGAGGAATCGACTTTCAGTGGTCTGGCCTGGATGCCATGCCACCGGGCTGTGGATATGGTTATTTTGTTCAGTTTTGGCATTGGCACGGGCGCAGAGCTACTACCCCACAGTGAACACACATTACGGGAAGCTACGCGGTATGCGTGTTCCACTTCCCAGCGAGATCCTGGGCCCCGTGGACCAGTACTTGGGCGTGCCTTATGCTGCACCACCCGTGGCTGAGAAGCGGTTCCTGCCCCCTGAGCCACCCTCGTCATGGTCAGGCATTAAGAATGCCACACACTTTGCGCCCGTATGCCCACAAAACATCCACAATGCCGTGCCTGAGATCATGATGCCCATCTGGTTCACTTTTAACTTGGATATAGTCGCCACGTATATACAGGAGCAAAATGAGGATTGTTTGTACCTCAACATATATGTACCAACCGAAGATGGTGAGTGTGTTGGGTATACAGGAAAAGAATTCTTTTAACTTCTCTCTTCCTTCTTTGTCACCCTCTGTATTGTGTTTGAAGCATGAATTGTCTGGTGCATGCTGTGTCTGTCCACCGTGTTACTACATCTTGACTTGATCTCCCATGATGTCATTTCATCAGCTCTTCCCTTCCATGCCACTGTTAATGGGTTCCTCTTTTGTGTCTTTCAAGATAAAGCCAAAGAATGTAATCAATCATGAAAAAAAGAGAAAAAAAAAAAAAAAAAAAAAAAACCTCAGATTATAATCGGATATAAAGATTGGAATTAATGATCTTGGTGTACCTCCCTCTCCTCACTGTCTTGACTGTTCTGGGGGATTAGAGTTTAGAGATCAGCCTTCTTGATGTACATTGATCCTTTGTAGGGTTGGTAAAAAAAATAAATAAAATGCAGGAACACAAGAGGCCTGTAGCATCAGTCCTAGCCATGTAAGACCCATTACTATCTTTTCCCCCGTTCCTGCTGCCTTAATTCTGTATTTACGACCTATTTTCCGCAATATTAAAAGATAAGTGTGGCACCTGGATACTACGATCGTGTTCAAGGTGATAAACTTCACATGAAAAACTGTCAAAACAATATGGTCTTCCACACATACTAAAATTCCATATGAAAAAATTCGAGGTCCATTTCCTAAATTAAAGAAATAGTCAAAATAAATATGTATATTGAAATGGACTTTAAATACACGCCACGTTTTTTTCATAAATTTTGGTCAGATCTACAAAAACGATATATTTTCTGCTTTGTAACACCAGCATTTTTCTATTTTTTACATAACTCCAATGATACAATGATAACGCCAATGCAAACATGAAAGGCTCAGTCGACTTCATGGTTGTAACGGGTCTTATATAGAAGTGCATGTGAAACAAGGCTTCCTGTGTCCCAACCTGCAGTACAACTGTTCCAGCATTTTTAGATCACGTACCTAAAAATAAAACACCCCAGTGAACTTTCTCAACACCTCTTTTATTGTTCTTGTGGTTGATATTGACGGGAGGAAGGGAGATAGTGGTCTGAAACAATTTGATGCATGTGTCCTCCCAATTTTCTTCCAGAGACTTTTGTTATTTTGTAGTCTTTTATTCATTTCACAGTCAAAAGAATATCCAAGGAATGTGCCAGAAAACCCAACAAGAAAATATGTAGAAAAGGAGGTATGTAAGCAAGCCATCACGGGGGAGCGAAAAAGAGAAGAGAGCGACTGGTACGTCCTCTCTAAAGTCAGCGCCAGAACTCCATCATCTCCGGAGTCAGAGCACTAATTGGAATGGGCAACATGGAAATTGGAGTGCAGATGAATTATGTCTGTATGTTTACAATGTTATATATGAAAAAGAAGCAGAATGATTCACAATGTGTGACATCCAGTGAGTGTAGAGTATATATATATATATATATATATATATATATATATATATATATATATATATATATATATATATATAATGTTAGAGTCCATAATTAGTAGGTGTTGCTCACTTATTTCTGTTGATTTACACAATTTTGCACTAATAATCAGTTGAATTTTGATGCTCCAAGTTCCTTGATGGTAATTATATGTTTCTGAGAATACTAATGTATGACATATGGAATACTGAAGCATTATATTGTGCATTACAATTGTTGTGGAAAAATCAGTGTACTAACCAACCATAATACTCATCATAGTCTGTGTTAATTAATGGGTCCTCGTGTCAAATTACTAAATGATGTTATACTCCAAATCAGCGTAAAACACACTGGACTAGAATTTATTTAGAGGTAGATTATGTCTGAGCAGTAGATATATCCTGTAGTGGCATGATGATCAAACGAATGTAAAGTTTGTGGTATAAGTGTGCTTTGTCATTTTAACGTAGATGATGTTTGTTTGAATAGTTTGTTAAAATGTACATTCAGTTAGTGAGGAATTCACATCTTTTTCAAAGCTGGAGGAGGAAACAATAATGAAATGAGGCTTTTGCGTGTGCTATTTGTTCACAGCAGCTGTGGCAACTTCCACACATGTACAGTATAATTAAGTGTCAGGTATAATAAAGATCGAACAACTGAACACAAAGGCATTGAACAACAAAAGATTTGTGTGAATGAGAAACTTTTCACAGACTCTCTTTAAATCATTTTGGTATCAGAGGTGATGTTGTGAAAACATGCCTTGAATATCGAATAGAAAACCTTGGTAATTTTCAGCCATTGTTCTGAGAATCAAACTTTCTCATTATTTTGAGATACTGAGTGAAGCATTATTTCTGGAAACTTTTTTTTTTTTGTCTTCAAATTGCAAAAACTGGCTTATACAAATTTAATACCTGCCCTTTGGTCTTATTAATTTGCTCGTACAGTTGCCATTCTCCAAGTGACTTTTAGGCCCTGTAAATCACATTGTATCTGCGAATAGATGTGCATAGACACTGCTTTGTATTTCTAAAGATATGCTATTTTTAAAACGCTCAATCCTTTACGTAATACATCCGTTTTCAAGTTTTTGGTAGGTGTTATGAAGTTATATCATGTTTTTACATACAAATCTTTAGTAAATAAGGATCCGAGTTCCCAGTTTATTAGCTATACCTATGTATTAACCGGCGACTCGTATATTAGCATGACACATGACTAGAGAATTCATTAATTCTTTCTTCTTTGTGTTGATGTTTTCAGCAAAAATAAGGGGAGATGCATGCAAGGAGATGTTTGTACCTAGAATATATATATAAAATGTTTTATTTATTTTTTTTATTATTAAAAACTACTACTACTAAAAGAGATAGGCCTCATCATTTTAACAGTACAGTGACAAAAAAAAAATCGTATTGGCTTTCATTACCATTGCTTTTTTTTTCTTTCTTTCTTTCTTTCTTTCTTTTTTTTTTACAAGCAAGAGCCATGAAAATGACTGACTGAATTAGATCAGCCACATGCAAGAACTCCAATTATAAATATATTAGGAACCCACAGAGATTTCAGCTCAGATCTAATGTCAGCTTGTGTAACTCCTTTCCTTGTGTAGCCATGTTTTCCATTTATATAGCCAGGTCAAGCCTTTCTGTTTGACAAACACTTATAAAATCCAGCTGCCAGTACATATTCAGTATGTAATCTGTTTGAATCTAAACTTGGTGCATTTTCCTTTTTGGCAGAGACTGTCTGAGTGAGGTGATCTCAGTCCAGTTCCAAGTGAACTTGAGTGTAATTGCAATGAGAAAGTGTTTTGACCTTGAATAGATCTAACTGCAGGAAGTGAACCAAACATGCTGTATATTTTGGGTTGCGAGCCACAGGATGCAGGACAAAGCTGCAGCACTGTAGATGTGCAATGTGTTCTGGGTATTTAGACAGACAAACTGGATGTGACACAAAATGAACCAAATAGCAAATGAACTAAAAGTATCAATTTCACTCTGTTTCAAACTCATTAAATTGACCCTAAATATTCTTTTTATTATTATTATTATTATTATTATTATTATTATTATTATTATTATTAGGCTAACATGCGGTGCAGGCATTATGGTTTCAGGTTCTCAGTGTGTCCATCTGTCTGTGCATTTGTCCACCCTAGATTCTAGTTAGTGTGATATCTCAAGAACGAGCGGGTGAATGTTTGTAGGATTTATACGGAATTATCATTGTAACCAGCAGATGAACCTGTTTTAGAACTGGTCCAAACAGGGTCACGGTCAAATGTCTGAAATTGATTTTTCTTCAATAGCTTCTTCCACGTTTGAAGTTTTAGGCATACAAATTAGTAACAACAAGGTCAAAATTTATTGTTGGTAGTGGAGGCGTCCATGTCAACTCCACTGGTGTGAAGTTCTACTTGTTTGGTTTTCTAAAGAACATTTCAGGCCATGAATTTGTAGACACTTTTTTTGTTGCTGCAAGATATAAACCGAATAATCGTATCTACCCCACGTGATGGCAATATTTATAGTCAGATTTTTAGTTCTCTGTAACAGAATGATTAAAGAATTCTCAATTAAAAACAAGTTATTTGGGAAACCAAAATATTGTTCTTCTATATTGCACTCTAAAGAACCCTACGCGTGCCGGAAAATGGAAGAACTGAAAATTAATACTGACATATTTTTACTGACATGAAACACAATAAGATTGTTAGAGTATACTGATGTATTTTCTTTTGTAGAAATAGAAAGATGCTTCTGCTGCACTTCCAATAGCAGTTCAGCTGCAGATGATAACTAAGTATTTTCGAAAGAAATTCGTTTTTCTTTGATTTGATACAGCAGCGATCACCGCTGTTCATTTATCTTGTTACGTGAAATATTTACATGGTATTACAAGATACAGATGTTATTGTAGATGACTTTAAATCCCAGCAAAGTGCCAGTATAAGTGTAAATGATGACTAAAATGTAAACTCCCAGCCCTCTGAATTCAGTTTATTAAAGGGATTCATCTGCGAGTGACAGTGCGTGTGTAACACCACAGCTGATTAATTGTCACATTAAAGGGATCGGTGCAGACCTCTCAATCAGCAATTTGAAAGTTGGAATAATTATGAGAGAGTGATGTGTTCGTGGCAGAATTTCTGAGCAGTGTTGTTCCCTTTAACTTGCATAGACAAGCCTCAGGGCTCTGAAACTTCTAAAGAATCGTCTGTTAAAGAAAATAAAGTTTGTTCATTTTTATCTATTTGGCATAATTATCTGCATTATGGATCAGTGTTTACTTTTGATATATTTGAGTAATAAAATCTGACATGGCTACCCCAAGGTGCCCGGCAGTAAATGTTAAATGATTCCAAATAGGTTTCTTTGAAGTGCAAAGTCGAACAGCGAACCAAATCACTTGGGTGAAAAAGGATGTGATTGCATTCTCCACGATTATTCTCAAATGACTATTGCCTAACATTTAACAAACATGCAATCTCAGTTCAGTGTTGAGACTTTCTGTAGAAAATTATTTACATTGTCTCAATTAAAGCCATAGAAAATGTCATAAAAGTGTGTTTAAGAAAGCATACACATAGACGTGAGCCAGGCTGAATGGAACACTGAAAATCCCTGTTGATTGAGTCACGGAAATTTCGAAATGGCTTATTAAAGTGTTGGGGAAGAAATGAAAATGTATTGATAAGATGTCAGCTGCAAATGAGCATTGAAAAAAAAAGGCCAATTAGAACATTTTAAGGAAAGTTATTACTCGAGAAGACTTAGAACTGCAAACTGCAAATGATTAGAGGATCATTAGAGAAAACAATCACCGGAGAGATTTTCTCTACGTAGATTTCCTTTCCCTCTAATCTAAATGTGATCCTCTGTATCTCGTTCAATAATGAGCAGGGACAATGTCCTGACTTACCCTCAAGCTTATATTTGGACGGGTTCACAATCAGAATCTTAGGACTCGCACCTGTAATCTGTTTTCTGAGTTTGATATGTATATTTTTGGTTTGTTGGTCAGCCATATTGGTCAGAATGTGGTGGTTGAAAACTGTAAACAAGCCTTTTCCAAGTGCATGTACAGATCATAAAAAGCACGGAGAGAATAGAGCCGACTCTGACTGAATTACAAAAAAAAAAAAAATCATTTAAATAACTATCTTAAAAGATTTTGTGTCTCGTGTCCACTGTGTATTTTCTCTTTTTCTTCATTTGTCTAGAATATATACAGAAACGCATCCAGAACGCATAGCATTTCTGCAGCGCTACAGCTCTGCCCTTTGATTCAATTGTAGCTCAGTTTAGCAATTCACACCTACAAAAAAACAAACAAACAAACAAACAAACAAACAAAAAACAGCTGCAACATAAAATACACAGCATGTTTAATTCAATTCCTTCAGTTGGGGCAAATCGCTTTCTCACTGCAATCGAACTGTGCTAGAGTTCATTTGGATCCGGGCTGAGATCACCACACTGAGATACTCCTGGACCGATGCCTGAACATGGTGCATGAAGGGGGAAAACATGAATCGAACCAGATTTTAATTCAAATAGGCTAAACACTGCATGTGTGAAAGCACCCTCAAACCCAGTGCCAATGTTGCATAAATGCATAAAGCAAATCGTGTATTTATTTAACTATACAGACTGCAGTTGAATAAAAAAAATTCAAAAAAAGTTAAGCATCATGGCATGACTGGATGAGAGTGATACTCTGATAAATGGTAAGTAGAAAGGATTTGGTGTACTTGGATAATAACAGGCAGCTAAGCAGGAATAGTAACCGATTGGTCTATAGGTGTGTCGGAAACAGTGGTGGAGAAAATAGAATGAAGGAATATCTGATGTTTTTCACTGCCATTGCAATCCAGACATTAACACACAACTGCATAGGAAGGTACAGTAAATGTGAGATAGGTAAGGAAATATCCCAGTGTGTTACTTCTGAAAGCCTATTTAAGCCGACTAGTGAGACATTACTGATCAAGCAGTTACCAAAAGAGATAAAATAGGAACTTGCGTAAGGAAGATAAGATACAGCCCTGCAACCGATCGATCTTTTTTGTTTCAACTTTTACACATTTGTATCTCGGAAGATTAAGATTTCAACCTGGAGGTGTTTTTGCCCTCAAATCATAATCTTAACCCGTTCTCGCAAGTGCACTGGTGATCCATTCCACCGCTGGAATGGAAATCGATTTATTGGACGTTTTCAATGGGTTAATAACAAGTGAATTATTTTATCACCGTGTCTATTATAAGACGCCAAGGCTGCTACCAAGATTAGTCAGGACACTGTTGGGTTTCTGTATGTAGAGCATGATGACTCTGGTCTTGTTTACACGAGTGCGTTTTCGTTTCAAAACGCATAGCTTTTGCTGTCGTCTACACTACTCCGGCGTTTTCCACCCTCGAAAACGGAGACTTAGGACCGTTTTA
Source organism: Ictalurus punctatus (assembly GCF_001660625.3). Taxonomy (NCBI): domain Eukaryota; kingdom Metazoa; phylum Chordata; class Actinopteri; order Siluriformes; family Ictaluridae; genus Ictalurus; species Ictalurus punctatus. The sequence goes on from NC_030423.2 coordinate 4,099,510, forward strand.
GTTTGAAAAACTCCGGGCTCGCGTTTCAGTGTAAACAGACCAAAGCAAAGACTTTTGAAAACGAAGGTGTGGCTTCGCCCACATTCGCCCCCTGATTGGGTCTTCTGGATCATTGCGTATCCTACCCTGATTCGTCAAGCTCCTACCATATGACCATAATGCTACCTTGATCATATACACAGCAATACGGAGACTGAATCGCAAGCTTTGCCGGCTTTGTTGTCATTCGTTTGTCAGCCACTGTGCAGTTTAATTTCTGTATTTTATAATACAGAAAACTAGGCAAGCTATGATTAGAATAATCTGCAACCAATGTCATAAAGCACCTTCCTGTTTACACGTGTACGCGCATGCCCAGTGTGCTTGAATGGTCATGTGACATGCGTATCGTGTAGTGTGGACGGAGATCGTTTCTGAAACACAGCGGAAACGCCAATGCGGACGAGGATCGCTTTCATTGTAAAACACTGTTTTAAAACGCACTAGTGTAAACAGGGCCTCTGTGTTTAGCTGCTGGTGAGCAGGGTTATGGGAATAAAGAGGGTTGTGAGCACCCTGCTGGGCAAACAGTTCTCACCTCTCCACAATAACATTGGTACAGAGATAGAAAGCACAACTAATGTTGTTGGGTTTTTTTTTTTCATACAGAACGCACAACTAAAGATTTTTCTGATAGTAAAACACCATATACAACTGCCACACACACACACAAAAAAATTATCCTTACTAGTCTAAGTAAAAAAAAAAAAAAGAAGAGATTTTTATGAATCACGGCACATTCTTAAAGCCCTGAGTGTCTACTTTCATATGAGTTATTAACCACTACCGTGGAGTGTGACATCTCAAATCATTTCAATGCTGAACACGGACACTTCAAAACAATTGGAAATTAATTTTTTTGGCCTTTGGTAAAAAGTGTTAATAAATCTTTGCCTTGTTGTAGATTTGGAAAAAAAAAAAAAAAAAAAAAAAAGAAAAGAAAAAGAAAAAAAGAAGCTAAAAAAAATATTGCTGTAACTGAAATTAAAATCTTTTTCTTTTTAATCTACTTTTTGTGGTGACTAATTAAATATTTGGGAGCAAACGCAGGGTTTTATGGACCATAAAAAAATTTGATTACATGAAAGATTTAATGGTTTTGATTGATTCTTTTATTTTGGTGAGTCAGGGACATGGCAGCTTTTTTTGCTGCCAAATAATAATTCGCTTCATGTAGCAGATCTAGAGAAATTAGACATTTTAAGTCAAATTAAATTACCATGCGTAGAACATAATTTATTTTATTTTTTTTGACTGCAATTAAAAAGCGTTATCAGAGCTATTGAGATAATAACATGAAATTGTTACCAGAAGGACATCACAAATAATGTATGCTGTTTGCTTGGTAATTTATAAATTAAAATAAATGATAAATGATAATCAAAGTATATTGTTTATTATAATGACCGGTCAGTGAAAAGGCATCAAAATCATGATGTATCGCAAACAAGGTAGTGATTAACATTATTGTTTTTATCCTGTAGACCCTCATCTTTTTCATCCACCGAAAGAAGTGCTTTATTGGTTTCTGCACACGAACCTGTAATCTCATGTAAATTCTTAGAAATTAGCATGATGTAAAACCAGCAGGAACTGTTGCCAAGCAACGATAACTCATCAGCTCTGCAAGCCCGTTGATCGCCCTTTCGAATCCTCGGTGTCTGTCAATCCACTCGGTCCCAGAGACTCACAAAGAAAACAAAGTGGCAAAAACCTGATGTTAAAAATATCGCTTGTTTAAGTTGAAAACGAACAAGAGGGAAAAAAAAAAAAAAACCTGCAATCTGCACTTTGCTCGAGTACAATCACAGCAGTAATGATAGGTTTTGCAGTGAACAAACCGCACTGAAGTTCATCTAATCACTTCCTTCTTGTAACGTTCAGCTCTGCACACAGCGATGTTTGCCACCCTGCTCGTCAGATATGGGGCCGAAAGCTCAGGAGGCGTGATTATGATGAATCCTTAACGTTTGTCGTGTTCTTTATGCGTGTGTCGGTTGTGTGGTTAGTGAAGAAAGTGCATAAAATCAGCAGAATCTGAAAGTCCATAGCAGGGGTCAGAATACAGGTGGGCAATAGCACAAAGGGTAATGGATGATAAGACAACACACTTGCAAGAGTAAAAAAAAAATAAAAATTGAGAAAACGACTTAAACTAAAGCAAAAATGTATGTTAAGGCTTCGCACTGAGACAGTGAAATGGCAGGGGATACTGAGGTGGGGGGTTATATCTTAATCAGCTCCCTAGGTGGTGAATCAGTACATGAGTGCGGGCACTGGTTAGGACCCTGGCCGACTACACATTGGGACACTGCTGACTCGATTTCCGCTGAGCTGACTACGACTACGTACTGGCACTGGCATTTATCAACAACACGCAGGCTTGATATCTTTCTGTCAGCTTAATCACACCTGTTTCTGTCATGGTACTTCAAGCAGGATCGCAGGCTACTGTAGCCGGTGGAGTTTTTAAACAATTAAAAGTCGTTAGACTCAAACAAACCGTTTATAGAACATTAAATCAAGTTGAAAAAATCGCTAACGTAAGTAATCACGTGAGAGCTACTAGAACGATAACGAGCTACTTACAATTGTAGACGAAGTTATCATTTTCAGTAAGGAAGCTTAGTGAGCATCGATGCGCCCTGGTTTTCGCGGTGCATTGTGGGATTTATTTATTTATTTATTTTATTTTTTTTCGGGAGGGGAACGATTCAGTGCACTGGAAGGATTCTGCAATTGACACAGCCCTTAAAATGACCTGATCAGCGCCCTGACTACTGAACTAGGGAGCCGGCTGAGACGCACCCATAGACACACTAATTAAGGTTTTAACACAGAACAGGCTAACACATTAGGGTAATCAATCAACATCAGGACTGGGTCCGAGACACATGGGAAAGTAAGCAAAAGCATGTGATATGAACCCAAAAGTTTTTTTTTACACAAGAGCAGTGCTTGTCGTACTGGGAAACATGCCATGCTGCGAGGAAGAATTCATGACAGACATTTTGTCAAGCCCCTTGTCAGAATTTCTCTTGCTCAGTACAATATCTTTGTAATGCACTACAGAGCAAGTCCCAGTGTCAGTTTGAGTACATTAAAACGTTTCAAAACTATCCTTTAGCACTGCATACGAGCCCATTTTCCGCATGATCACTTGTCCTGAGAGTTATTTATCCGTTTAAGTTAATTACAACAGCTACACTGCTTCAAATGCAAGGTGAAATTATTGCACTTGCAGTAATTCTTTTCTCATTTGCTTACTCGAGATTTGCTACATAAGCATGTATTTTGCAGAAATCTCTCCAGGCAGCTATTCCTCTCGTTTCAAGTGGGGACTGACACGAAATTGCTCACAAAATTATTTAAGAATTTATGTTTATTATCATTTCTCGCATCGTTTGAGAGAGGGGAATTTGGCAGCATCGGACCGCAGATCAGATTTTCATAGCGATCTGTACGAAGGCTGTGGGGGGGGGCCTTTCTTTAGAAACCACTGTGAATGTCAGGGGCTTAAAAAACCGCACGATGCGGTCGGAGCAGAAAAATAATTGTCATCCTGCAGCAGATCACTACAGATTGCCAGTGTGATGAAAATGCCACTACCTGCTAGGCTGAGCAATAACATGGCATGGAATTGCAAGGTTTCTATCCAGCTGTAGAGGAAAGCAGTAAGTGAGGTTGCGTATGTTTGTCTATGCATGGACCTGCAGGGCCAGAGAAGCTGTAAGCAATACAGAAGAAAAAAAGAATTCGGATGTCCACTCCGATTTATATGGAACAGCTCTGTTAAATGTGTTGCAAACCCAGTCCTGGCAGGAGCTTTGCGTTCAGCACTGGCGCCTCATTCATTTTGACTTGAAATGCAAGACACAGCTTGGCCAGGAAGTTCCCATTCAGTTCCCCCTGCTGCTCATATACTGGCCCAGTATATCTCTTCGCTAAAGGACTAGCCTCCAAATAGCTTTTGTCGCTAGTCCCCATAGAAATGCCAAGGACTGGTTTCAAGGCAGCTGAAAAAGGAAGATAGAAATGGTGTAGGCCAATTTGTCTCCCAATTTTTTTTCTCTCCACTTAGCACTGTTTTCTAGTGCACTCCTCCTTCCAAAAACATAGCATCTTAAAACAGGCTCAGTCGGAAAATTGTCAAGGGTTTATTCAGTTATTAAATTTAGATCCTTATCGGAGCATTAGTTTTATGGAATCATGAGACGCAGTTCATTTTTATACTAGCTCAGGCTGGCTCGCTGCTATAGTAACTAATAGCACATCGCAGGTCTTAATGTGTCACATAACGTCAATCTTTCTGCTAGCATTCAAAAAAGAAAAATAAATAAATAAATAAATAGAAAAAACAGGAGCACTGCTTGTTGTGTTCCTGAGCAGTGTTGTGAACTTTGGCTCACCCTTTCTTTTTGAAATTGCCATCCTCTTTATCTCTAAGTGCCTTTTTTTAGTCCTCTCAAATCTATTCCCTCCAAGTTGGGCATTAAACTTTCAGTGTCTGGAATTGACAGGAATTCATCATAGGAGCAGAAGGCAAGCCTTGGAAAGGAGTGAAAGAAGGAGCCACTAGAGAATTGGAGATGGAGTCTGTAAACTGAAGGACGTGAATTGTTATTAGGCAGCGTTTCGCCAGTGAAAACCCAGTGAATGTTTTCAGGTTTTTGGAGATCTGCCAATCAGATATCACCCTGACACGCTGTATTTCTCCTTTGTCAAAGCGAGTGCACTTCCCATCCAGTGCTTAGCTGATATCGAGCACATCATCAGTCCAGTGTGTTGGAGGTCATGGGGAGGAGAGAGAGAGCACATTCCTTCTGCACTCCACCACAGGCTGTGATGGGTTGCTGCTTACAGAGGTTAATATCAGAGTGTATTTGGAGGGCGGCTCGCTGGCCATGTGCTAGAGTAATTCATCTTTCAGTTATATACAGTGCCCTGCACTAACATTGGCACCCTTGGTAAATATGCCCAAAGAAGTCTGTAATTGTCTTTATTGTTCCACCTTTTGATCTTTTCTTCAAAACTTTCGCAAAAATACTCTGCTCTCATGTATATCAAACAATTGCAAACACAACACAACAAAAAATATCTTTGTTAAATATAGCTGTGGAACAATTATTGCCACCCCATGAATTCCTATGAGAAACATTTGAAGTATATTCCCGCTGATTTAAATTTTTTTTTTAGTACACCTCGGTGAGAAGGAACAGGAAATTGTTCAACCATGACTTCCTGTTTCGCAGGGGTATAATATGAGGTAACGCGCGGGTCAAATTCCCTTAGTCATTCAGAACAATGGATAAGACCAAGGAATATAGCTGTGATGTGCGGGAAAAGGTTGTTGAGTTTCACAAAATGGGAAGTGGCTATAAGAAAATAGCAAACGCATTTAAAATGCCCGTTTCCACCATCAGGGCAATAATTAAGAAGAGGACGTGTGTCTATATCATCTCAACACACTGTGAAGAGGATGGTTTGAGTGGCAAAAAAATCTCCAAGGATCACAGCTGGAGATTTGCAGAAGTTAGTCGTGTCTTGGGGTCAGAAATTCTCCAAAACTACAATCCGAAGTCACCTCCATCACCACAAGCTGTTTGGAAGAGTTTCAAGAAAAATACCTCTACTCTCCTCCAAATACAAACTCGAGCGTCTTCAGTGTGCAGACACTACTGGAACTTCAAATGGGATCGGGTTCGATGGTCAGATGAAACCAAAATCGAGCTTTTTGGTAATAAACACCAGAGGTGGTTTTGGTACACAGAGAGGTAGCCATATGGAAAAGTACCTCATGCCCACGGTTAAATATGGAGGTGGATCTTTAATGTTTTGGGGCTGTTTTACTGCCAGAGGATCTGGACATTTTGTTAGGATACATGGCATCATGGACTCTATTAAATATCAACAAAATTAAATGAAAACCTGACTGCCTCTGCCAGAAAGCTTCAAATGGGCCGTGGTTGGATCTTCCAGCAGGTCAATGATCCAAAACAAACATTAAAATCAACACAAAAATGGTTTACTGACCACAAAATCAAGGTCCTGCCATGACCATCCCAGTCCCCTGACCTGAACCCCATAGAAAACCTGTGTGGTGAACTGAAGAGGAGAGTCCCCCAGCGTGGACCTCGAAATGTGAAGGATCTGGAGAGATTCTGTATGGAGGAACGCTCTCTCATCCCTCGCCATGTATTCTCCAACCTCATCAGGCATTATAGGAGAAGACTCAGAGCTGTTATCTTGGGGAGGTAGCAAAAAGTATTGACTAAAAAGGGTGCCAATAATTGTTGCACATCTATATTTAACAGATTTTTTTTTTAATAAACCTGTGTTTTGTTTGCAATTGTTTAATATCCATGAGAACAGAGTATTTTTGTGATTTTTTTTTTTTTTAAACAAAAGATCAAAAGATTAAACAATAAAGAAAATTTTTCACAGCCTTCTTTGTTCATATTTACCAAGGGTGCCAGTATTAGTGGAGGGTACTGTACACACCTCAACACTCTTTTGTGGCTCTGCTGTGGCAAAGTCTGAAGGCCTTTGCACACCAAAACACATGTTTTATTCATTTAACACATAGAGGAAAGTGCATACACTCTGGGGTGCGAATGTGTTTACTTAATAGCACACTTTTTTAGCTAACGATCACGTGATTTCAGCCAGATTTTTAATTCATCACACAGGTTTGACACATTTTCATTTTGAGAGTGATTTTTTTTTTCCCCGCAGCCTGTATGCAGTGGCCTTCACACACACACACACACACACACACACAAACACACACACACACTCAAACTTCAGCATGTACTCGCTCAGAGGCATTCATACAAAATGACAAGCTGTTTTTAGAAGCCATGGTAAGCAACAAAGGAATGACATAAATTTCATTACAGAAAAAAGGATTTCAAAAACAGAAAAAAATAATATGTCAAAAACAAAAAGCTTCATGTTGCTCGTTCAGAGTATGCATATTCGTACAAGTTGCAGGCATATATATATATATATATATATATATATATATATATATATATATATATATATATATATATATATATATATATATATATATATATATAGTATGTATGTATGCATGTGTATGTACACATCCATCCATCTATATATATATATATATATATATATATATATATATATATATATATATATATATATATGGATGGATGTACATACACTGTAAATTTGAAGTGTAATTTACCAACAGACTAATGCCATATGATAAATGAGACCTATTTACATTTTATGAAGCAATACCTGTAAAGCTATAATATAATGAATATTTTATAGTTTGTTTTATAGTCTAGCAACAGAATATACATATGCAATTACTCTACTCGGAAATATATTAATCACCGGATTTTTTTTTTTCTTCTTCAGTAAAACATGTTTTCCTTGGTGTTATTTAAATACTTTTTCATTTGTACTGTGAAGGAAATTAATGTTTGTAGTAAAATGGAATTGATGCAAAACAACAACAACAACAACAAAGTTTCTCTAACATTTGACTTGATTGTTCAGTCTTGATCCTTCTCATATCCTCATTATTCTGAGATGCTATAGGTTGTTGTCTATAGATGAGGGTTGGCTTCTCTGACTTGCATACCAAAGCAACCGATCGACTGAGAAATTCTCGAACTTCTATTAATGAGCTACTGAGCAAACATGTTGATGCTGTTGGTAAACCAGCAGAGTGAGTCATAATATGTGATATAATTGGCTGACATCTTCGTTCATCATGACGAGAGGTTATAATTGCAGGACATAATTATAAACAGACTATGATGAGTGCTTGTAAATGGGACTGTAATGGAGTAGTTCAGATTCAACTGAAAAAATAAAAAAATAAATAAATAAATAAATGACACATTTAAAGCTACATCCTTCGAAAATCTGTTCTCTTTTCTTTTTCTTATTTATGTGAACAGAACATAATTCCATGCAGAGAAAATCTATAGGTTAAAAATGTAAGGGTTATTGTACTCGTGTACTCTATTGCTTTCTTTGTAGATACTGGGCCATTTATAGCTCTCTCAATAGATACTGTTTGAATTTTTTATGATTACCTGATTATCTAGAACTCTCTGTATAGATACTATGCCGTGCAGAACTCCATCAGTAGGTAGGTTAGAACATTTTCTAACACTGTGTAAATCAATCATAGACGTTCTTGTTGTACTCAAGGCTAAGTCAAAGTTGAATATATATATATATATATATATATATATATATATATATATATATATATATACACAGTGCATCCGGAAAGAATTTACAGCGCTTCACTTTTTCCACATTTTGTTATGATATAGCCTTATTCCAAAATGTATTAAATTCTTTATTTTCCACAAAATTCTACAAACAATACCCCATAATGACAACGTGAAAGAAGTTTGTTTGAAATCTTTGCAAATGTATTAAAAATTAATAACAAAAAAAGCACATGTACATAAGTATTCACAGCCTTTGCTCAATACTTTGTTGAAGCACCTTTGGCACCAATTACAGCCTCAAGTCTTTTTGAGTATGATGCTACAAGCTTGGATCTCTCAAGCCCCATCAGGTTGGATGGGGAGCGTCGGTGCACAGCCATTTTCAGATCTCTCCAGAGATGTTCAATCGGGTTCAAGTCTGGGCTCTGGCTGGGCCACTCAAGGACATTCACAGAGTTGTCCTGTAGCCACTCCTTTGTTATCTTGGCTGTGTGTTTAGGGTCGTTGTCCTGTTGGAAGATAAACCTTCGCCCCAGTCTGAGGTCCAGAGCGCTCTGGAGCAGGTTTTCATCAAGGATGTCTCTGTACACTGCTGCGTTCATCTTTCCGTCGATCCTGACTAGTCTCCCAGTTCCTGCCGCTGAAAAACATCCCCACAGCATGTTGCTGCCACCACCATGCTTCACTGTAGGGATGGTATTGGCCAGGTGATGACTGGTGTCTGGTTTCCTCCAGACATTACGCTTGCCATTCAGGCCAAAGAGTTCAATCTTTGTCTTGGTCTTGGTCTGAGAGTCCTTCAGGTGTCTTTTGGCAAACTCTAGGCCGGGCTGTCATGTGCCTTTTACTGAGAAGTGGCTTCCGTCTGGGCACTCTACCATACAGGCCTGATTGGTGGAGTGCTGCAGAGATGGTTGTTCTTCTGGAAGGTTCTCCTCTCTCCACAGAGACACGCTGGAGGTCAGAGTGACCATCGGGGTTTTGGTCACCTCCCTGACTAAGGCCCTTCTCCCCCGATCGCTCAGTTTGGCCGGGCAGCCAGCTCTAGGAAGAGTCCTGGTGGTTACAAACTTCCTCCATTTACGATTGATCGAGGCCACTGTGCTCATCGGGACCTTCAATGCTGCAGAAATGTTTCTGTACCCTTCCCCAGGTCTGTGCCTCGATACAATCCTGTCTCAGAGGTCTACAGACAATTCCTTAGACTTCATGGATTGGTTTGTGCTCTGACATGCATTGTTAACTGCGGGACCTTATACAGACAGGTGTGTGCCTTTCCAATTCATGTCCAATCAACTGAATTTATCACAGCTGTATTCCAATCAAGTTGTAGAAACATCTCAAGGATGATCAGTGGAAACAGGATGCACCTGAGCTCAATTTTGAGTGTCATGGGAAAGGCTGTGAGTACTCATGTACATGTGCTTTTTTTGTTTTTTTATTTTTAATTAATTTGCAAAGATTTCAAACAAACTTCTTTCACGACGTCCTTATGGGGTATTGTTTGTAGAATTTTGAGGAAAATAAAGAATTTAATCCATTTTGTAATAAGACTGTAACATAACAAAATGTGGAAAAAGTGAAGCGCTGTGAATTCTTTCTGGATGCACTGTGTATATATATATATATATATATATATATATATATATATATATATATATATATATATATATATATATAACACCTACCTATTGAAGGAGTTTCACATGTTCTTGAGGGATTTATATTTTTTTTTTTTTATAAAAGATGACGGTATATTTACTTTTGTATTTTTTAAACGTTGTGGTTTTTATTGTGGTCACATTTTTATTCAGCCCTGTGCCAAATCTCTTAATATTTGACATGTTTCTGCAAGTAGAATAAGCATGATGGAAAAGTCGATTAATTCATAATGATTCAGTTATCATATTTTTGCTGGTTATATTTATAACTGTTTTAAATGTAACTATGCATACTGATTATAGCATATTAAATTCACTGTGTAATTGACAAACCTAATAAGAAGTATTCACCTTAAAAAATGTCATTGAGTTGCTTCCTTAAAATCTGCTCTTAAAAGGAACACTCCACCCTGAAACACATTTAAATATGTTCATACTGAAATATTTTGTGTTGTATATTTTGCTAATTTGACGGTTGGTGCTGTATTTTCGTTATTCCTGTGAGAAGCTAGCGGTTGTAGGCTGATATCACAGCTTGACATTGCTAGCACCGTTGCAATTGCGTTCAATAGGAGAAAATCTCAGACATAAGGGATAACTATCAGGTTTCGCTGTTATCTCCGAAAAACAAAAGAGCAAAAGCTTTTTTTTATTAAGGTAAAATCCAATGTTGAAGTAGTGGAGACGTTCCATAATGCAGTGCAGGTATAGGGCAGAAACTCGGCTCAGCTAGTTAGAGATCAATGAGCACGACGGCATTGACGGTGGTATTAGCATGAAAGTTGAAGCTTTGGAAGCTGATCTCTGTGAGCAGAATGTACAGATGAGGAGGTGAGAGAGCTAGATATATTAAAGGACTAAAGCACCGCTGTATCATTCTCCTTAGGTATACAGTAGATTAAGGCTGAATCTCACTGCCATTTCTATCAGCAGGTAGTCAAACCGCATTGTGGATAATGTAGGGAACCGTTAACCAAAGCGAAAACAGATGTGAGATGTTGAGGAAAGAAATTTCAATTTAAAAAAGTAAACTTCATTACTAAATCTTAGACGCTTTTGAATAGCTCATATTAATTGGGAAGAAGTCCTTCAGGGTGGATTTTTCCTTCAAGAATGGTTTTTAACCTCTCATTAGGTTTGTCCAATTAAATATGACTTATGTGTGTATTTATTTGAAATTGCCATGTATATTTGTCTTAAACGTATGTAAAAACTATATCAATATTCAAAAGCATTACAGTCTATTTGAATGTAATGAGAGCTGATACAATGTCATCTTACACTTGTGACAGGTTTCAAAATATCCATTTCTGCCTTGATGGTTGTGCTATTGTGAATTGTGTTGTGCGTCTTTGTGTCTTTTCCTGATTTATTTATAGGGGCCCATGCTAAAAAACAGGGTGAAGATTTAGCAGATAATGACGGCGAGGAAGATGAAGGTATTCTTTTTGGTGATGAAGTCAGTAGCATGTTTTTGAATTTGTTTGGGGTTTTCTTTACCCCCCCCCCCCTCCTCCTCCCCTCTCCCTCCCCCTCCACAGTATTTGAATGAAACCTTTTGGTATCTATTTGTATTTTCCTCATTATCATGACCCAAAGCATCAACACAGTGAGAGTGAATGTGAATGAATGGGGTTTTGGGTTTCTCTGAGTTTGTCCTCAAAAGAATTTTCTAAACCAGGAGATAACTGATACAACTCAAAAGGAAGTGTATTTATACCGAAAAGCCATATAGAATGTGTCAGAAGATGAATACACTGCAGTGAAAGAGGTTACCAGCGTGTTTGCTGCTTGCTAGTATGAAGTAGAAGAAAACATTTATAAAGGATAACTCAGTTTGTAAAAAAATGAGGTTTTATTGGAGACAGAATATTGTAATATTGGTTTTAGCTTACATCCTGATCGTGCTCTGATTTTGAAATTTCATTGATTCAATATCCATTTTGTGTTATTATATACACTTATTGACAACTTTATTAGGAACACCTGATTATTCAAGCAATTATCCAATCAACCAATCACGTGGCAGCAGTGTGATGCATAAAATCGTGCAGTTACAGGAAACTGAGGCATGTGTGTGCAGGCTCACCAAAACTGGACAGTTGAAAATCATGAGACAAAGAAAGTGCACCCTTCTTCAATTCTATGTTTTCATTTATCAGGGCATAAATAACAACCATGTGGTTCTCATTAACTTCTAGAAATTAACAAATAACCTCAGCTGACAGCAAAAAAAAGCACAACAGATTTCAATATTTTGTCTTTTTTTTAACCCAGTGTTCAAAAAGCAGGGAGGAAAAAATAAGTACACCTTGTAATTCAGTTGAGCCACCTTTAGCAACAATAACTCCATGTAAATGTTTATTGTAGGAGTTTATCAGTCTCTCACATCGTTTTGTAGAAATATTGGCCCACTCTTCTTTATAGCATCGATTCAGTTCATTGATGTTCGAGGGCATTTGTTTATGCACAGCTGTCCTAAGAGCCTGCCACGGCATCTCAATGGGGTTGATACGCTGTGTTGGGTTTTCGCCAAACATGGTGCTATGCATGATGATCAAACATCTCCACCTTGGTCTCATCAATCCAAAGAACTTGTGTGGTTTGTTCAGGTGCAATTTTGCAAATCTAAGTCATGCTCTATATTGCTTTTCTCTAGCTATCCTTCTGTGAAATCTATACTTGTTCCGTATTTTCCTGATACTGCTGTACTGAACATAAACATTTAATGTGCTTACAGAAGCCTGTAGGTCACATGATGTGGCTCTTGGGTTTTTCTTTATATCGCTGAGCATTAAACAGTCTGAACAACTGACTTGAAGGCTCTCCGGTTCTATATAGAACCATGAACCACTGTAGAATGGTTCATTTCAAATTGTTTGGCGCTGGACATTCTAACCTTTCCCAGATTGATGAGCAGCAACAGTTGATTCACTGAGGTAATGGCTGATGTCCTTTCTTCTTGGCATGGGGGCTCCGGAACACCAAACTGCCAAAGGTTCTGCTTTTATAGAGGTAGTCACACTTCTTAATGATTCATTAATAACACCTGGCTGGTAATTACTCTCTTAATGATTGTGGAATTAGGGAGGGTGTACTTTTAAGGGGAAAATAACAACTACATATTGAAATCTGTTGGTGGGGGGGGGGGGGGGGGGGGGGTATTTATTAGGATATTTGTTAGTTTATAGAAGTCGGTAGAACTGTCGGTAGAACTGTTAGGCCCTGATAAATGAAAACATAGAATTGAAGGAGAGTGTACCCCCCCCATTACTGTATATCATGTTGCATATAATGAAAATATTATATAATATCATGAAACATTCGTACAAAACATGGTGCGTATCATGTTACTGTATGTACTGTAGGCTTGCTGACAGCTAAAGAAAAAAAAATGTTGCATTATAAAAAAAAAATGAAATAAAAATACAGTACATAAAAAATTTAATTAACAGAGAAAACAAATCTCTAACAATTTAAAAGATAACTGTAGAAAACATTAACTTCAAATCAAGTGATTTGATATTTTCTAATTGTTTTTTTCTTCTTTTTTTTCTCCTACATTTACTTAGACATGCTTTGTTATTTTACTACAAGGGAAAAGAAAGGCAGCTTTTAATGAACAGCACTATTTAACTTGGTAAGAATTTGCTACATGGAAACTAGGTCAGAAAAGACGACCAGCTGCATGACTGATGGCCAGATATAATTATAAATGGGTCAAACTAGCAACACGCTCTCTGATGTGATTATTCTTCTGATAGGAAAGGGTCGCTGATGTAATAGGGAATAGGGGCAGAAATAGCTGGCCAGCTGTAATTACATCGTGAATCATTTGTTGTTTATCGAGTTGGCATCGCTCTGAAAGCATTACATACAAATTCATGTATGATGGGTCTTTTTGAATTCTTCTCGTTCTCACGCTAATGCTTAACATTAGGGAGTTCTTTTAAACGTAGGACGAGGTCAAAGTGCAAATATGTTGAATTTGTATTGTGCGTTGTGGAGTTAAGCGTATCATGCTGTCGCTGTAACTTGAAATGCCTTCACATGTGCTCTGAGGTGATGTGCTATACAGCAGGATCGGAATGATTAATGAGTCAGATCAGATAGTGCATGTTGCTTGCTTTATATGTATATATTTACCATTGTATTTATATAGTCTCTTTAAGACCATTTAGATTAATAAATGTCAGTATATGAGACATGTCATACTGCAGATATGCCAGGCACAATAAAAAAAGGAAGGCTTTAGGTGAGACTAGTCATGGTAATTTACTTGGTTTTATTCAACCATGGTGTAGTGCAGTTATCTGTACTACACTAAATATTTGCCAGTGTGACTGTTAAGGCATAATATCATAGCTGACTTTTAAGAGTGAGGTGAATGCATTTAACTGGAAAAGATGGAGGATGAAGAGTTGCAGAGAGGATTAAGAGCAGAGAAAGAATGGGAAAAAAGAGAAACGTTGCTGCTCAGCAATGGCATTGTTCAATTTCAGCATTTATCTTCGGATATTCGGAGCTCAGGATGGATATCTGGAAAGATTAGAAAAGGGGAAGTATTCTTTCCATGCCACCGCAAACGGCTTAAACTCCAGAATCTATTTGCAAACCCAGTCACTGCTGTTCTGTTGCTCATCTGCCCTTCTTTCCGGATTACTCAGGTGAGTTATATGCTTGGCGCTAGGCTGCTATAGTGTATTGAACATGGGTTTTGAGTCCTCCGTGTAAGCACCCCTTGCTGTGTCTTGTTGATTTTTTTAGCATGGCTTGTCAGTCTCGGCCCTGTGCTTTTTCAGCGTCAGCAGCCAAAGATTTTCTTTTGGAGTATTCACGTGCATGACTGAAAAAGACTTTTTAAAGTAGCATGGTTAGGAGGATTAGCTATGGTGTTAATAGGTACAGAATCAGCTTGTCTCTGGCAAACACTGAGGCACAAGTCATGTACTGTACTGAAGCATGTCTCAGCATTCCGTATCTGGGGAAGTAACAGATTCCCCAAAGTCAGGTTGGTCCAAAGTGCTTGCATTAGATTTACAATGGGTCTGACCAGACAATTCCATTGCTGCCTTGTGCAAAGATTTGGCGCCTGAGGCTGCCCTCTGTGAAAATCCACTTGGCCAAGGATAGTCTAGTGGTGTGCTCAAATGGCAAAGTGTCCTGCCAGATGCTTTACCACCTGGCCTTGAGGCCAATTTCACTGCCAGAGCAGTAGGATGCGAAAGCAAGGCATGGATACGCTGCTGGGGTTGAATATAGGTGCTTTAGGTGTGCTTCTTCTATCCCATTTTTTACATAGCAAGCCAATTGGCCTGTATTTAATGCCTAACTCGTAATGTTATCTCTTTACAATTGTCCCTGCAGATAGGACCAGAGGGAAAATCATGTGTAAACATGGCTGCTAATAAATAAGATGAAAATAAAACACGTGCCTGAACCCGAGCGCCGGTGACATTAATGTGCTTGGAGTGATTATGTGCCTTGTTTATTTTGTTGCCGGATTTTATTATCTCCTTTAAAGTAATTGAATATAGGCATACTACTTTTATTGTTAGCTCCTCTAAAAGTGATCATTTAATAGAGAAAGGCAACAAATCTGTTTTGATGCTTTAATAGCACGAAGAAATGATTTTCTTCAGGCGCTGTATGAGTTTTTCTCCGAAGCAGACGGAACTGTGAGGAACTGTTTTAGATTCTTCTCTCGGGTATGAACAGACACAGACGTCCTACTTAACATTGGTGTATAACCCATCTTATAGTGATACAGCTGGAAAACTATTAGCGAGTATTCAATATAAACGGGGACAGCAGGAAGCTCTGCTGTAGTGGACAATCCTGCACTTGGCCTTTCATTAGCTAGGAAGTTCTGAAGGAATATAGGCCACTGTATATTACATACACTTCAGCCCCTGTATCTGCCTCTGTTTTATGTAATGTCTGTGTACTTGAGCAGACAGCACCCACCATCTTGCAGTCTACTTAGCCAGGCGTTGTCATCTTGATTCAGCAGGCGCTCCATCTTCTGCTCATTTGGCAGACTGAAAAAAGCATCGCAAACCTGTTTCGGGTGGCCCCTCATCCACTTAGAGCTCTTAACAGTCACTGAAGTCTGCTGCAACCCAGGGAATTTGTTATTCCGGTAGGCCCTGCGGAAATCAAGCTAGCGCTAGGGTGCTCTGTGTCATCCCTGTCGTAGTTGAGGCATATTTAGGAACGGTGGAGGTTCTAAATCACAGCAAGCGAATGAGGAAACGTGGATGATGAATGGTGGACCTGTTAGTCGGAGGCATGCACCTTTGCCTGGCCTCTCCCATTTTATGGAAATGGATCTGCAACTGTTTGGCTCAGTGAGTCATGCACCCTAATGAGGACAAAGAATGCCTGTCTAGCTATTAGGATTGATTCTATTGACTTCCAGCTGTCAGTCAGCGTGGTTTCAAAAGACAATGAGCCAGTTTACAGTATGTGCATTTCCTGATCTCATGAGAGGAAAGATCAACGCTAGCCTTCATGGCTCAAATGTAGAGATTTGAAAGGGCTTATTGGGCTATTATGTTAAATCTCTGGAAAGATATTTCCTCCAGGAGGTACATACTTATTATCCACCAGTGATGCAAACAGTTTATTTGGTTCTAAGGTGATATTTTGGCAGTACAGATGTGTTGTGGTGTGATTTTAATATTGAATCTGTAAGAGAGTGCATTGGGTGTGTGAAGAGGCTGTTTCTACTACGTATCTTTCTTTCCCTCCCTCTTTTCCTTTCACCCTCTCTTTCCAGCTTCCCTTCTGCTACTAAAGGCCAAGCTTCAAAAGAGCACATCAAACCACCTGCCTGTGTGCTTAGCAACATTATATTTCATGCACAAACGCCATGGCCGCAGCCCAAAGAATCCGTCTTCTTCAAAGGTCACTTTCTCCCATCTGGTTCAGGGGCCGCAATGTCAAGACAAAATTAATACGCAAAGAAAAAAAAAAGCTACATGTACAGTACAGGCATTGCTGTAGTGATTTAAAAGCTCGTTACAGGTCATTTTTTCTCAATATCGTGCCATGCAAATGGATTGAGCAGTGCAATGTTGTGATCATGAACCGTCATGGAGTTGTAATCTGCGTCACGTGTGACGTAATTCGCATTGACGGTAACTGCATGCGTTCCGTCAAAATCGACTCTTGTCGACCAGATCACCCGTTGTGAGTGGCACTCATTGCTCATACCGTGCCATTCGGCTCCTACAGCGTGACACTGCTGACACCATGCAAAGTGGCCCGGTGAGATTGATGGGGGCTGGAGAACAGGCTGAGTGACAGAGTTGCGGGCTCAAGGATGACTTGACACCACTCGTGGATTCACTAATCACCGGATGGCAAAGTGCGATATCGGGGACATAGTATCATCTATGTTGAAGGGTCTTCAGAATCATGCAAGTTCTTTATTAACGTCAAAGTATGCAGTTTTCCAAATGTACTCACAGATGAATTTAAGTTTTTGTTGATGTGTTCTGCCTTGAGAGGTACAGAGCGTCTAGCACATGTGTGGGAGTGTGTGTGTGAGTGTGAGCATGTGTGTTTGTGTGTCATCAGCTGTATAATGGGTCCCCTCATCCTCATATCAAACATTACTCCACATTTATGAAGCTGACCCTGGAGATTATATCCCATTCAAGGTTCACATTTTCTTCTTCTTTTATTCCAAATAATGAATACATGAAATAGAACTGTGTCTACTTTGTATTCAACTTTTCACTGTGCCTTTCTTCTTTTTCAGTGCATACTTTTTTTGGAAATGCAGCGACATGCTGCAGATGTGCCTTGTTTTACTGCTATCTCAGGATTTTTGTAATAATTAGTTGAGAAGATCAGGTACTGGAAGAACAAAAGTATCCAGTTTTGAACTAGTCAGGTGTTTTCATGGTTACAGTTCCAAGTTCAAAACTGCTTGGTGTGAATCAACAAAAGAGGCTTCTGATAACACTGACATGACTAATCACTCTTCCTGTTCCTCCCAGTACTTTGATTTTCTCTCTTCACTCTTCTCTCCGTCATATTTATTCTTTCTCTCTCGCTCTCTGACTGCTTTCAATTGTTTTAATGTCCCATGCTTCACCGGTACAGGAAATCTTCCATCTTTTCATTCATTTTCCTCACTCCATGCATCGTCTCTCTTGTGTGAGATACATGTTAGCCTAGAATTGTCAGTATTAAACCCATGCCTTATCACAGCTCTCTCAGATACCAGATAAGTCACACAAGTCCCAAGGCACAAGCAATTCGTGAAAAGGAAAAAAAAAAAAAAAAAAAAAAAAAGCAGCACCTACAGAGGACATTTTATTCATAGGCCTGAATGCAATATGAAGAGCCCGCTAATCTGCAGGAGGACGAAGCAAGCATACTGTTTTTATAATTTGCCATTTTTATTGAGGATTTAGAATTTCCAGTCTGCAGTAGCCATGGTAACCACAAATACCATATAATTGTTTGACTATGAGCCCAGTAGCTCTCTGCAAGCACTCAGAGCCAAACAACAACCAGACCTAAGAGAGAGACAAAGAGAGAATCATGTCTGTCAAAACACAGCCCTTCAGCTGTTTTGAACCATGGCTGCCTGTGTTCTTTTTTTTTTTATTTTTTCCCTGCTACAATAGAATTTCATTAAAAGCTCAACAGTCCCTTTAGTGCATTATATGCTATGCTTAGATACATGCAGAAATAATTATTGAATTTCTAGACATGAAGATGAATCAATGGCAGGACGAATTCTGTGTGACTAAACTGCTTTTTTTCCACCACTAGCACCGCAGCAGATAATCGCATCTTATTCCGTGACTGGGAAAATCTTTTTGCTCCCCTACTGGGGCATGCACCTCCATGTTCTTCTACTACAGCGATTTGCTATAATAAGATCTAGAGCATGCGTTAAATTTGAACGTCATCGCATCACCGAGGCAGCTACAGTATGCCTCGACAAAGCAAGCACTTAAATTCTGACCTTGCATATGACTTCATCTGTTCATATCTCTTTGCTATATATTATCAGTTTGTTATGAGAGGTAGATCAGGCAGCCATGTACATGTGGCTGGTATCTGGGAGGGTCGAGTGTTGAGCTTTTCTTTGCTGTGTGTTAGGGCTGAGAGAGCAGGTTTAACCGTGGCCACTCTTGCAGACATACGAGACACCGGTGCCAAACCTGTGATGGTCTACATTCACGGAGGCTCCTACATGGAGGGCACAGGGAACATGATCGACGGCAGCGTGTTGGCCAGCTACGGCAATGTCATCGTCATCACGCTCAACTTCCGGGTCGGCGTCTTAGGTAAGCCGCTTTTGCTGGTTTCAAAGAAGTTTTCATAAAATTCTCATGCTATTTTTTTCTTTGTGATCAAAACAGGTCAAACTTGAGGGTTGGGTTATTATTATTTAATAATTAAGTCTACTTCATAATATTGCACAATTATTTAACAATTTGAAATTGTCATTAAATGAACACATACAGTTTTCAAGAAATGTATTTATTACCTGGTTTGAATTTTCACTTCCACACTGCCAAACCATATGTACAAGATTTTCCCTCCTCTTTGTTAGTAAAATGTTAAGATAAGTATAACCAATTTCCCAAAAGCTATATCATGACTGAAATTATGAAATTGTGTGTGAATGTTGACTTTTAACTATATTGAAGTTCTATAAGCTCTATAGAAACGTCTGGGTTAACCCTGTTCCCTGAAAAGGGAATTAGGTGTTGCGTGAGCTCCACGCTGTGGGAAGCACTCTCGCATGTGACTGGCATCTAAAGCTTGTGTAACATCATGCCTGCCGTGATCAGGTAATGTGGCAATTAGGCGCGTTGTGTGATATATAAACAGCAACTGTGAATCGCGCCGTCAACCTCTATTATCTGAAGCGAAGACGCAATTCACATGCATGCCCCAGTAGGGATGGGCGATATGGACTTAAAACAATATCATGATATTTTCTGGTATTTATTGCAATAACGATATCAGTGATGATATAAATATAGTACCATTCACCCCTGTTTTTGTCTACAAGTGACAGCTGCATACAGGCTTGAGAGCCTAAGAAACACAAACATTGATCTAAAACAGAGGTTCTCAACGTTTTATAACTAAAGCCCCCCCTCAAGCCTCCCCTATCATGTGGCATGTGCCCCCCCCCCCCCCCGTTCTAATTTCTCTTGTTCTGGTGAGAGGAACGGAGGAGGGTAGAAAGCCTGCAACACTACTGGCTGTGCAGCAGATGTAGGCACTTTAGGAATATAATCCGGCCTAGGATACAGGAAGGCCTTGGCTAATCCAAGGGTAAAGTCAAGGCAGGAAGGGGAAACAGAGAGAGCTTGTAGATCTCCTACTCACTTGAGAGATGTCAGGGCCAGCAGAAGAGCTACCTTTAGAATCAGAAGCTTCTCAGAGGTTGACTCTAATGGCCCAAATGGGGTACCTGACAGACCTTCCAGGACCACCAAAAGGTCCCAGGAATGTATGCATGGTCTGCAGATGGGCCTCAGCTGCCTGACACCACGCATAAACCTCGAAGTTAGCGGATGTTGCCCCACAGAGGCTCCATCAATAGGGGTGTGGCTGGCCAGAATGGCAGCCACATAGACCCTGATTGTAGAAGGAGCCAAGCCTGCTGAGAAACATCCTTGTAAGGACTCCAGGACTGTAGGTATTGCGCAGTTCACTGGGTCTAGCTGATGTTCCTCACACCACGAGACAAAAAGTTGCCACTTGAGCGCATACAATTTCCTTGTGGATGGTGCTCTAGCATTCACCATGGTCTCTACAACCTCAGTTGTGAGACCAGAATCTATGAGCTGGAGCCCCTCAGGGGCCAGACCCACAGTTTCCATTGTTCCGGCCAAGGGTGATAAATCAGCCCTCTGTCTTGAGATAGTAGATCCCTGCGGCTGGGAATCTCCCAAGGAGTGCCGTCTAGCAGGGATATTATCTCTGAGAACCATATTTGAGCTGGCCAATAAGGGGCTACTAGCAGCAGACATAGACAGTCTGGCGAACTCTCTCTCCAACTAGCGATCGGGGGGAAAGCATACAAATGTGGCCTCGGCCACATGTGCACCATGGCGTCCAGCTCTAATGGTGCAGGAGGAGTGAAGGCGAACCACAGCGGGCAGTGTGTTGTCTCCTCGGAGGCAAACACATCCACTTCCGCTTGGCCAAACCTCCATCATATGTACTCCACCACTTGTGGATGGAGCCTCCAACCTCCAGGCCTCAGCCCCTGCCTCGACAGCATGGCATTCCACACATTCTGTCTGCCCCAGAATGTACATTGCACTCACAGACAATAACTTTCCCTCTGCCCAGAGAAGAATTAGTTGTGCCTGCCTGAATGTAACCCTCCCTGGTGGTTGGTATATGAGACCAGCACTGTGTTGTCTGTCACAACTAACACATGGTGACCTCTTAATTGAGTAAGAAAGAACTTCAGTGCTAGAAATACGGTCCGCATCTATAGGCGATTTATATGCCACTCCAGATGAGGGCTGCTCCCTCATCTGGACAGCCATCTAAGACCACGTCCCAGCCCATGAGGGAGGCGTCTGTCATTACCGTCTTGCGATAAGGAGACGCCCCCAGAGTGTGACCCGTGGCTAGAAACCGGGGACGCCTCCAAATTTTCTGAACTCGTAGGCATCGCTGTGTGACACTGATTACTCTTTTCAGTCACCACTGAAATGGTCTCATGTGCCAATAAGCCCAACAGTCTCTCGTAGAGACTGGAGGGGATGCCCAACCCAGCTTTATCTTACTCAATGTTGATATGATTGACCCTACGTGTGTTGGGGACAGAAACGCCCTCATCATAGTAGACTCCCATATAACCCCTAGAAAAGTTGTCCTCTGCACTGGAGAAAGCATACTTTTCTTGAGATTCAACCTGAGCCCCAAGCTCCTCATGTGGGCGAGAACAACATCTCGATGTTGAAGCATGAGGTCCCTGGATCAAGCAAGAATTAACCAGTCGTTCAGGTAGTTTAGTACACAAATGTCCTGGAGTCCCAAGGGAGCTAGAGCAGCATCCATGCACTTTGTGAAGGTGTGAGGGGATAAAGCTAGCCAGAAGGGAAGAACCCGATATTGGTATGCATTGTCTCCAAACGTGAACCTCAGGAACTTCCTGTTACTGGGCGATATTCCTATGTGGAAATATGTTTCTTTTAGATCTACCGTCTCAAACCAGTCTTTGAACTGAATCTGTGGAACGATAAGTTTGAGCATCAGCATCTTGAACATGTATGTCCGAAGGGTACGATTTAGATGATGCAGATCTAAAATTTTCTACATACTCCCGTCTTTTTTGCAGACCAGGAAATAACGATTGCAAAAACCTCCCTCCCACAAGGACCGGGGTACACATTCTATGGACAATTGTGCAAGAGGGATCTTACTTCCTGCGCTAATGGCGGGCTCTGCTCTGTGCGGGTTACTGTGGTGAGCACACCTCTGAACCGGGGGGGTTGAGCTCTGAACTGGACCTTACATGGCTTGGAAGGCAAAGCCAGCCTCGCTAAATTACCTGCCATCGATGGAGAGAGGTGGGTCGCAAGCACGTCCTCCACCTTCGGCATAGCTAAATAGCCATGCTGTTCACTCCCCACGATGGCCGAATAATCAGACGTCGCGAGGTTATAAACACGGCTAGTGTATGGTTTTCCCTAGAAGCGTGATATTGCATCATGCACTTCTGGGAAAAGAGTGTTCTGCGGTGTGAGACACTTCCCACAGCGTGGAGCTCACACAACATGGAGTTCCCTTTGAAAGGAAACTGGGCCTTGAATGGCTTTAGCATGTTCAAGTACATATTCAGGTTTTCCTTGTATCGTATTATTTTATGTGTATCTAAATATACTTTAGTTCACTTAATGTTGGAAAAAAAAAAGTTGTTTGTGAAAATAGTGAATGCTGAACTTTTAATATTAGTGGAAATATATTCATAAAAAGCTCGTGTTAAATATTGTGTTAGCAATAGCAGTGCAGACCATTGCCAGAAACTCAGAAATTATGTTGGGGGTTTTTTTCCCCTCCACCAATTTCTTTTTTGTTGTTGTTGCTTGTGCAATTTTAAACAAAGTGCCATTTTAAACATGCCTGGGCAAACCTTTTTCTTGCTATCTGAAAAACTATCACAGCTATCACAGCAAATGAGAGCAAACAGAAAGAATAATACTCAAAGATGTATTTAACTGTGTCTCAAGAGCAACAATTACGACTTGACAGCTCATTCTAAATATTTTATCTACTGACAAGCTTTGCCAATTACTTAACCAGGTCAAACATACAAATGTTATGCACTAATTCCAGTGTTATGCAATATGTAAATAATGATCTAATTAATTGTAATAAATTAGCCTATATGGAATGCAGAGCCAGAGACAAGGAATCAGACACAGTAATTTTTGTCCTATAAAGCAGACTGCAGGAACCCCCTCATTCTGCAGATGTCATTGAAATTCAAGTCAGAGTGAACCATTTCGAGCATAAATAAATAAATATAGCAATATTAATACAGAATGAGCAGTCTTTTAATTAGGCAGCTTAGAAGGATGAGCAGGGAATAATTGAGGCTCAGGGACAATATAATGAAGTGTAAAAAGACAAGGCAAGTCTAAAGACAGTGAAATACGCAGCTCTAATGTAGTACGCCACTGTTTTTAGACATTCGCCTGGCAAAGGTGTTGATTTGAGTAAGTCCATTAAGCTCGATCTGAATATACAATTATGATCAGGTGCAGCAAAGCCTGAAGGTTATGACCAGGCTCGGGGAGTAACGGAATACATGTAACAGCGTTACATAATAAGGATACAAAAAACTGGGAACTGTAATCTGTTACAGTTTTGTCCGAAAACAAAGTAATCAGATTACAGGTACAGTTTGTGGAAAAATGGGAATACTATCAGGATTACAATTTTTTTCCATTTAAAACCAAAGAAATTAATCTTTTGACATCTTTAGACAGCTCCTTGATTATAGTTCTGGTTCTGGTCCATGGCTCACATGAGCAACCTCCTGGTGCATGCGCAAATAACTTTTTGGTAGAAATAAACACAAGTTGTTCTCTGAAATGCTTTTGTTAGGGTGACCATACATCCTCTTTTTCCCGGACATGTCCTCTTTTGTTGGACCTTAAAGTAGAGTTTGCCTGGGATTTCCAAATTTGACCAAATGTCCAGGATTTGGCTTTAGTTTCATTATGATGTGCTTATAGTCTATAATGATATATCTTGTGTGCGCATATTTGCATTGCTTTAACCCCTCTCTGTAATTCCCGCCTTCTCACGCACCAACTGGTCGATTATAAAAGGCTTGAAGGAACTATTGGCCAAATTCCTGTCTTTCATCCATTAGCCTACTCTCAGAGAACAAGTGAAGGTGAAGCGCTGTTGCTTGACAAAGAGTTGCTTGCCAATAGCAACAAATGAGAGCTGTCCCGAGTCGAAACAACGCCCATGACCATATAAGGTCATTTTTAATTTCATGTTATCACACTGCTTCGTATTACACAGCCTTTGAAATGTGTAAATGATGGCAGAAGGTTCACTCGTGGCATCTGATATTTTATTTTATTCCGTGGACATTCAAAAGAATGTAGGATTTTTTTTTTAAACGTGGGTAGAGTGAAACCAATTTTATTGATATATTTTTATGTGATGCTTACAGTGCGTCTTTTTCAGCGTATTAAAGTCTGCATTCATAGTTACACTGTTTTGAACAGCTATTGTCCTCTTTTTGGAAAACCAGAATATGGTCACCCTAGCTTTTGTGATATAATGTTACCCACATCAGGGACCGTGATCTTATTTATTTATTTATTTATTTATTTATTTATTTATTTATTTCATCAAAAACACATTCAAATATTGAACATGTTTTTACGCTCTAAAATAAGCTCTAAATGAAAGTATTTTAGATCCTATTGCTTTTCTCTTGACTTTATTTACATATGTGACCCTTAAGTAATCCAAAAAATAATCATCCATTTTTTATGAAGTGATTTGTAACTGTAACAGAATACATTTTTAAAGTAACCCTCCCAACCTTGGTTATGATTCACTGAATTATAGCACACTGGGCCTCGTTTATCAAGCTGGATATGAACTGATGTATTTGTAAATTGTTAATATTAGCATTTACACAAGAAATTCATGAATATCCTGAAATGTCGGGGGTAGGGGGGCATTCATATCCTACTCATGTTCCGCGGTGTGTATAAATTTCCACATAAGAAGACTAACTAATGCAAGCCTCGACTGCTTCATTTCAAATCATATGCATCGCAGTGCATTACTACAGTTACACTTTTGCATATGGATTATAAAGTCAAGTTTTAAATAGCTTATGTATATTTCGTTGCGCATACAAATGTAATATGTGACAGCAAAAAATAAAGAAAGCAAGGACAACAAAAATCCATAAATTAAGACAAAGAAGAGACATTCAATTGAGAATGCTGCAGTATAAAAGGAGGAGGGTCAATGGCTTAGCATATGAATTGGTTCAGTTTGACACCGCATCTTCTTTTAATGCTGTGCAACACTTAATTGGAGCCAGCACTAAGTGACAGATAAGTGACTGATCTGGTGTGTCTCAAGCTGCAATATGTCATATACTCCCTAGTGTGCTGCAGACCGTTCGCTTCCTGCAGACACATGCCTTTTTGCTTTTCTAACATGGCATTGGGGGGTGATAATTAAATAAATAAATAGATACATAGATAGATAGAAACAGTTTCGAAAACATTTACTGCTTCAGTGTTTGTTTGTTGTTGTTTTTTTATACTACACTGTCAAATGTAAAATGGAAGTAAATAAATTTGTACAATAAACGTGCATATAAAAATCTATGTATCACGTTCCATTATGTAAAAGTGTACCGATTCTTAAAATGCTCTCGTGTGGACAATGTGGCTCAGCTGAAATTGTTCTGAAACTGAGTCAGCGCAGTACAGAACAAAAGCTAAGAAAGGCATTTCCCAGCACAGTCTTAACAAAATGTGGAGTTTCATCTTCATCTAATCTGATTTTTACGTAAATTGTGCTACAGGAATACGTCTGTAACAGCGCATAAATCCTCGGTAGTTGCTTTATACAGCATAGTTTGTTGGAAATTACATAGTTATGAGAGGCGCAATAAACTGGGACGGGATCTGCCATGATTTGACTGTTGTGTAGGTTCAGTGCTGGTTCGTTCCTGAGTTCTGTGTGAATGTTTCCAGTACTCGGCATGTAGGTGGAAATGAATGAGTTGCAATGTCAATACATTTCCCTCACCAGAAAAAACAACACTGTTATAGTGTATAATTTAGTATTTAATTGCATTGTTGGGGTTTTTTTTTTGTTGTTTTTTTTGCATCCATTATTTAACACTGCACCTTTCCTTCATGCCATAGCTATTTTCGAGTTTGCTGTTCCTGAACCCGACCAAGATAATTATGTCTCGATGATACCATCATCTTTCAATCCAGGCTATGTGACTTCAAATGTCATTGAATACTATATAAGTTACTGACAGTAACGAAGACCTCTATTCCCATCCTGCATGATTTTTCTCCTGCAGTTTAGTTGTGTTATTCCTATCTGATAGAAACAGTAATTATTGCTTCAAAGGGTCAGCCCTCTCTCTCCTGGGGCTCCATTTGCAAAGCTTTAGATCTGAGCCCTTCCTCATTTAGATGAATGAGAATTCATTACAGGTTTAATGTTTAATTATAAAAGCCGGGACACTGGCGAGACCCACATGCTAGGATGTGGCATATGGAGATCTAGAGGATACTAAATTATGTGTCTAGTAACTAAGGAACCTAGTTTGTTTACAGAACTGCTTTTTTTTGCAACCAGGCTATTAAGTGGAGTGGTGGGGGACATGATTTTATAGTTTGTTGGGGGACACTACAATGTCACTACAAGGATCAGAGAATTTATATATTTAAAAAAGACCGAAAAGAGCCAAAAGGTTTCCTTTTAGTTACTGAGGTTAAGGTTAGGGTTAAGGTTAGGTGTAAGTGTTAATTAGCTGCGTTAATAATTATGTCCTCACAAGGATAGAATGTCCTCACAAGGATAGTAAGTGTGCGTGTGTGCATGTGTGTGTGTGTGTGTGTGTGAGTGTGTGTGTATGCATGTTGAAGTACAGTCATGGTTTGCAGTGTCTCTATAATAATATGTAATGAGCCCCAGTCAGACAGAAGTATCTTGTATCACTGCTCTTCACAAATATAATTAGTGACTGCTTCTCCACAGCATGTCAATTTTCAGCTCCTATGGGGGAGACATAATTACTGTTTCTGTACGTATTAAAAATTAACAATGGCTGCTTCTCTTCCGCTCCAAGGTGAGCCATTTTGTAAGCTGCCTGTTTGAGATGAGTAGTGATTCATGACATTCAGTTCGGTCATACCCAACATTTGGGTTGGGAGGGGGGTTAGGGGGATTATTTTAAAAATGGCAGCTTAATCAATAATAAGGTCCTTGACATTAAGTCATTATATGAGGAACAGTCAAAGTGGTTGCCAAGGCTGCTAATAGAGCTGCTGCTTACTTGCAGTTTCAGCCATTGTGTATAAGTACTGCTCGTGACTCTAATCTGTTTGTAGTCTTTCATGGGGGCCCTGGCAGAGAAATCAACATTATCGAATGTGCCTATGTAAAATGATCATGAAGAGATCCTTTCTGGACTTGCTATCACTGATGAATTGCCATTGTCATTGGATGGGTTTGCTCATTCGAACATAAAAAATAATGATTATAATAATAAAAATAAAAAGATTTTCTTATTGTCCAGGAGCGAGGGTCAGCGTAATGCTTTTCATAACTCATCCCTCCCCAATCCCACATCCCACCCCACCATCTGACTAGCTGTCACAAGCCTACTGCAAATTAAATTCAGTAAATTTCACCATCCAGCCTGCGGCAATCCTCTGAACTGATATCATTTGCCAAATAAGATCACCTATCTGTGTATGGATTTTCTTTGTCTGTACCACATGGCAATATCATTCATAGTGCATTGTCACGTAGATACTGTCCAAGGTTTGATATATCAGACGTCTAGCAGAAAGAATTGCAGTAGAGGAGTTTATATTTAGAGCAGAATCAGCTGGGCTAAATATGTTGCATTATTGTTTCAGTGGTTTTAATTATGTGTTTAGTAATAACATTCGCATACTTTCTAAGGAACACACTGGGATTAATATTAATTTGGAATTTGTGTTTTACTTTATCACCTGACAGTTTTCACATTATAACTCTATTTCTAGCGTTAGGAGGGCGAAACTTTCGAACATCGTGGTTATTATGTAACGTATTTTTCACGCTGTCTTGTAATGAAAATATAATGATTTCGTTGTCCTTATGAAAGATTTGAGTTCATGAACAGGGTTTAAAGCACGTACTCGGCAAGAAACTTCAATATGAAGTGGAACATTTAAACCTGTTGCTTAAAATCTACAGAGTGTTCAAATAAATACAGTAGAAGGGGCCGTTCCTATGTGTGGGGGTTTGTGTAAAGCCTTTGCTATTGATCACTTACCCTTTCTTAATGAACAAAAATGGCAGTGGTTGTTTGATATCTTCGCTTGACTTTCTCCATTTTGAAGTGGATGCAGACAGTTTATTGTGTTTATTTTATTTTAAAAGATTGCTGAAGCTTGACCATGTGGTCCATTTAGTTACACATCGTTATAAATTATATATATATATATATATATATATATATATATATATATATATATATATATATATATATATATAATATACAATAGCACCGATGTGATACTCGGGCTCAGTATGCGGCCAATAGCGGCAAAAATGGTTGATCAGAAATTGGAGGAAAAAAGGAACAAATTCAGTCCGATCCTGTAACAATTGGAAAAGATTTTTTAACTGGAAATGTTTACATATTAAGAGACGTGATTGTATTTTTGTTAGGATTGATTTTTATTATATTTTTACTTTCTTCTTTATTCTTTATATACACCAATCAGCTGTAACAAGCAGCAGGAAACATGGGTAAGCTTAAGGCCCTGTTTACACTAGTGCATTTTCGTTTTTAAAATGAAATCAATCCTCATCCACAGTGGCTTTGCTGCTGTGTCTCAGAAGTGATCTCTGTCCACACTACACAACCGAAAACGCATGTCACATGACCATTCATGCACACTGGTCATGCGCATACGAGTGTAAACAGGAAGTTGGTTGCTTGTCACCGGGAGGAACAACAAACCGGCGTTCCATGTAAGGCTTACGCCGCTTGAAATGAGATTTGTTGCCGATCGCTCTAATCGTAGCTCCCGTCTTGTGCATGTAGGCAACTGCAGGATTATAAAATACAGAATTTGGCTGCTAAGAATGACGACAAAGCCAGTAAAGGTTGCGGTTCAGTCTCCATGTTGTTGTGTATACAATCAAGGTAGTGTAATGGTCATATGGTAGGGGCTTGACGAATCAGGGAAGGATACGCAGTGATCCAGAAGACCCAATCAGGGAGCGAATGGGGGCGGAGCCACGCCTTCATTTTCAAAAGTCTTCGTTTTGTTCTGTTTACACTGTAACGCGAGTCCGGAGTTTTCGAACTAAAACGGGGCCATCGGCGTTTCCAAAACTCCCCGTTTTTCCAGAGTCGAAAACGCTGGAGTAGTGTAGATGACAGGCATAACCGTAGCAACAGTTATGCGTTTTTAAAACGAAAACGCATTAGTGTAAACAGGGTCTAAGAATCCAAATTGTGATGGCTAGACGACTGGGTCAGAGCATCTCCTAAATGACAGGTCTTGTGGGGTGTTCCCGGTATGCAGTGGTTAGTACCTACCAAAAGTGATCCAAGGAAGTACAACCACTTGATAATGCTAGGTGTAAATGGGTCCTCAGAGGCCCAAATATGTTCTAGCATGACAATCCCCTCCACACATATATCAAGCTCCATGAACACATGGTTTGCCAAAGATGAAGTGGAAGAAGTCTAGTGTCCTGCACAAAGCCGTGACCTCAACCCAGCTGAACACTATTGGGATGAATTGGAACACCAACTGTCAAATTTATCTAATATTTTCTATTATAAGACGACCATAAACCAAATATAAGATTATTAAACCTATTTCTAGACATTTTTAAAAACTAATTTCAAGCTTTACATTTTCTTATTCTATTGGCAAATAATTGGACGTCTTTCCAGAAATAAATGCTTAAGATTTATGTGCCAGTAGAACAAGACTATTTCTCAAGTTAGAAATTAGTTAATAATGTCTATATAATAATAATAATAATGTTGTATTTGAATTACTGTCATTTTATAAGAAATACTAGATAGGTTTGACTATGTTCAAGATACTTTCACTTGATGAGATGTCATTTTTTGCAGATTATCCTTTCAGAACTTTTTCACTGCCACTTCTTTGGATGGATAGGTGTACACTAAACACGGACGATACCATGACATAACATTGAACGTTTAATATTACTGCCTTTGAGAGTACATATACTGTTTACTTACTGGTGCAGGTGCAAGAGATACTCTACATTTTTCTTTAATAGCATCACTAAATCATCTTGGTTAAAATAGTGTTTTGGTGGAGTTCTCTCAGGGCTCATCTATCAAAATTTTGGTTCAATAACATGCCTTCATTTCTTTGCCCCAGAGTGTTCATTACAAGCTTAAATGAAAACGATGTCTCAGAATGTATACAGTTTAAGTTCATCGCTCATCCTTCAGTGACTGGAACATAGAGCACCTTACCTTCTAGTGACCTTTCCACTGGACTATTATATAACTCAAACGGGAACACTATAGTGCTGTGAAAAAATATTTCTTATGTTTTTCTATACGAAATACAGCATAAAACGAAATACAACATAAAACAAAGGCAACCTAGGTACGCATACAATACAGTTACAATAAGCTGTGGTGGAATTTGGCCCTCTCTTCTTTGCAGAACTGCTTTAGTTTAGCCACATTGGAGGGTTTTTGAGCATGAATTGCCCGTTTAAGGTCCTGCCACAGCATCTCAATTGGTTCAAGTCAGGACTTTGACTAAGCCACTCCACAACTGTGATTTCATATTTTTTTTTGAGCCATTCAGAACTGTACTTACTCCTATGCTTTGTATCATTGTCTTGCTGCATAATCCCGTTGCGCTTGAGTTTCACCTTGACTGAAGACCGGATATTCTCCTTTAGGATTTTCTGGTAGAGAGCAGAATTCATGTTTCCCTCAATTATTGCAAGTTGCCCAGACCCTGAAGCAGCAAAGCATCCCCACACCATCACACTTCCACCACCATGCTTGACCATAGGTATGATGTTCTTTTTGTGGAATTCTGTGTTTGGTTTACACCAGATGTAACGGGACGCCTGTCTTCCAAACAGTTCCACTTTCAACTCGTCAATCCACAGAACATTCTCCCAAAAGGTTTGAGGATCATCAAGGTGTGTTTTGGCAAAATTCAGATGAGCCTTAATGTTCTCTCTTGGGTCAGCAGTGGTTTTCACATTGCCACTCTTCCATGGATGCCATTTTTGCGCAGTGTCTTTCTGATAGTGGAGTCATGAACAGTGACTTATTGACATAAGAGAGGTCTGTAGGTCCTTTGATGTTGTCCTTGGCTCTTTTGTGACTTCCTGGATGAGTCGTTGCTGTGCTCTTAGAGGAATTTTGGAAGGTCGGCCACTTGTATTTTGTGTTCTCTCACCGGCCTCTCTTTGTTTGTTCCTTGATCTTAGTGAGACCAAAAAAAAAAAAAAAAACAGACACAAAAAAAAAACAGAAATCCCAAACTCCTCTGTCCTGAAGATGCTTCCGTAGGATGACACTGACACTGCAGACTCCTTCCATAAATCTAATTATATATTATACATAAATATACATTATATAAATAAATTCCATTGTAGCCATAAGTATACATTATATAAACATTTCCTCACAGAAAACTCCACAGTATCAGTGATTATACATTTTCTTTGTTATATAACAGCATGTTTTTAAATCAGTTACAGTAGTCTTTGCTCATGTGGAATGTCCACTATAAAAAGTCCCTGTTAGTAAGCTGTTACTACAGAAACAATATCATATTAGAACGACCGCATTAATATACAGCACTACATCTTACACTGCTGTCAGAGCTGCTATTATTGTAAATGAATCAACACCTTCTGACAAATCAGGTTCGAGAATTCAATTCTATCTTTGTTAATATGAAACACAGATTATTCAGTTGTTCAAATCTATTTATATGTGATGCCTAGCAAGAAATGTCAATGGCTTATCTAGTATTTTATAAGACCTGAAGGTTAGACTCCAAATATAGAAGCCTCTTTTGTTGTTTTTGATCTCTTGCTGCATAACAGTGTTTCTTCAACACTTTGCATTGTGGAAGAAACATGACAGTACGGTACAGTACAGTACAGTACATTTTCTCAGTGATGGATTTCACCCAGTCTGCATTGCAACGCTTCCTTCCATGCACGCAACTGGGTATATTGAACTCTTTCATTTCCATCATCAAAACGTTTCAAAGTCTCCACATCGCTCCAGAGGTGAGAAGAAGCGGAGAGTCCTCTGCACACACACACAGACAGCAAACAAAAACCTCGATGTACTTTCAGGATAATTTAATATAGTCCAAAAATCCAAATATTACATCCACCTCCTGTTGTGATTAGAGTAGTCCTGTACACTTATATATAGTCTTGTTAAAAGTCTCACTGCAGTGCATTTTTTAAGTCTTTACAATGAAATATTTATTGAATAGCCAAAATTGCTCATAAAGTGAAAGCGAATTATATTTTAAAATCATTAAAATATTATAACTGGTATGATAAACGACTGCTTATAAATCATTGTTTTCAGTTTAGTCAGTTGAGTGCAGCTCACGCTAATCACAGGTAAATATTTGTATAGATTATTTCAGGGTTCTTCATACCACAGCGCTGTTGAATTCTCAAATTCGATTGGTCAGAAGGTGTTGATTCATTTTCTATACGAGCAGCTCTGACAGTAGTGCCGGCTAAAACTCAACTCACAGGTTTATATTAATGCACTCCTATTGTTTCAATAGTAAAGGCTAATTCACAGGGATGTGTACCGTATGGTGGACACTCCACATAAAGCTAAAAATAAACAGTATGTTATTTAACAAAGAAACATATAATCTTGATACGGTGAAGCTTTCTGTAAGGACAAGTGACTGTTTTTTGTGTTATTAACCTTAAGAGAGAGGAAATAAGAGGCTGATGAGGTTTCACCACCCTGTTTCATAGCTGGTATAATGTAAGCGATAACTTGTGTTGCGGATGTTCCACAGCATCAAATGTAACTATCAGTGGATAAAAGTATGACATGGCATTCGCTAATACAGTTCAACTTGTCAGCACTGGCAAATTGCAGTGCTGTATGATAAATAAAACACTTCAGAACATGCCGTTATTTCAAAATCAACGTCAGGATGGTAGCAGTAAGTCTTTCCCATCAGCTTCGCATCAGGGTATATAACTACACCCGGTCATTGATTATTGTCCTACAAGAGCACATCCCTAAATGTTTTATTCTTTACTTAAAATTCGATCTCACCCCATGTGGCTCTAGGTTCTTGTTTATAGTCTAATAGATCTATCTCTGTTGATTCACTGTGTATTTTCATTTATATTTATGCCCTCACTGAATATTCTATTCTGTTTTTATTTCACAATCATCCTTCCTGGAGGGCCTTTTTTTCTTTTTTTTTTTTTTTTCTTTCTCAAATCATAAATACATCACGAATTGTGCCCTCAGTGAGACAGATACAGAAAGTTTCAGATGGAATCTTTTCAAAGAAAAAATAATGGCCCTCTTTGAAGACAGATGAAGCATTATGGCAGATGATTCAACATCAACATCAAAAAAAAAAAAAAAAAAAGAGTGATATTCCCATCCATTATTTTTCCTCTTGCCTGATTCATTTGTTTTTATGTGGGAGGAGGAGAACATTTGTCCATCATCAGGTGCGTTCTGGGTCAAAAACGCTCTGCCTAAGGAGAATTATATTGGCTCGTTGGCCAACTCAAGCTACTTGTCTTGTCAAGAGATTAATCATGCTTTGGCCTCGCCAAGGAGAGAAGGTCAGGCATCTTTACACGTGTGGGAGTCGAAATTGGC
Organism: Ictalurus punctatus; assembly: GCF_001660625.3. Taxonomy (NCBI): domain Eukaryota; kingdom Metazoa; phylum Chordata; class Actinopteri; order Siluriformes; family Ictaluridae; genus Ictalurus; species Ictalurus punctatus. Next base: position 4,133,601 of record NC_030423.2, read on the forward strand.
CACATTTGTGCTACCACGAATGAAGGGAGTGGGAGATTGGCAAACGGCTTTGGAGGTGGGAGCTGCGAGTGTGGAGGTAGGCGTGAGATCCACTCAGCCGCTCCAAATGACACGGCAAGAGAGAGAGATGCAGAAACAATATGGATGGCAAAGATACAGAGTGGGTGTTATTATTCAAATGTCACCCCCGTTATTTGTGGAAACTATAGATCAGGGGTCAACTAGCTGATCACCACTGAAGTCTTTCAGCAGATCAAATTGATTACTCAAACAATACTGTAGCAGAATTGATCAATGTAAAAAAAAAAATTAATTTAAAAAAGGCTATAGTTTAATATCTCCATTTGTTTAAAAACATGAACCATCACAGCGTCTGTGGCAGATTCTGATTGTAGCCAATCTCATGCATTTACATCAATTACTTACGTGAAGGCAGCACCGTGAGAAAGGGAAATTTTTTGTGTGGAGAGTGAAGTAAAGACATGGCTGGTCCAAAAAAACAAAATGGAAGACTATAGAGTGGTGCAACAGGAAAGTTTTTGCCCTATCAGTTGAAGATTACGAGTTTGAATCCTGCCCATGCCACAGCCATATGTGACTGGGAGCCAATATGTGCCCTATGACACGTGCATGAGCAGCAGTTTGAAAATGTGGTTGGGTGGCTTCATGTGTCTTGGAGGAAGCATGTGTTAATCTTCACCCTCCCCAGTTGGTAGCTGTCATATGATAGGGGAGAGATGGCTGGTGGGTGGGGACTGACTGATGACTAAATTAAGGGAGAAAAAGAAAACTTTCCAGGAACTGAACTTAGTTTGAACTTGGTATTTACCAAGATTTTGTATTATTATTTATTTATTTGTCTGTTTATTTTTACATTTTCATCCTCTGTGGTGCATCACAAACTAGTATCTATGACCCCCTGAGGTCTGTAAAGCAGAACATTATCAAAATAAGATTTGCCACATCATTATATTCCAGCCTTGCTTTTAAATTCTTGTTAGCAGCCAAATCCTAAATGATAACCCAAAGCATTTCTCACAGAATCCTGTAATTTAAAAGTAGTCACTGGCAAATGGGCATAATTCATGTGCCGGTTAAAGAAAAATATTTCTGAAGCTTATTCGACAAGCAAACATTTGGGGTCTTCAGATACAAACTCCCAGAGGTTTTATTACACTGTACTTCGTTTCATAGAGTATTTGCTTATGAGCAGGCTCGGTGAGTAACGGAATACATGTAATGGCATTATGTAATCAGGATACAAAAAACTGTTACAGTTAAGTAATCCGTTACAGTTACGTCAATAAGCAAAGCAATCAGATTACAGGATTACGTATGTTTTCATAACATAACATAAAACAATATAGACAGCTGCTTGATTATAGTTCTGGTTCTCTCGTGCCAGCCGTGTCTCACGTGAGCAACATTTCTAAATTTGAGAAAATGTCCGGGATTCGGCTTTAGTTTCATTATGATGTGCTTATGGTCTAATAAGGCATCGTGCGTGCGCGTGTTTGCGCTGCTTTAACCCCTCTCTGTAATTCCCGCCTTTTCACACACCGATTGGTCGGTTATAAAAGGCTTTAAGCAACTATTGGCCAAATTCCTGTCTCTCAACCGTTATCGTACTCTCAGGGAACGCGTGAAGGTGAAGCGCTGTTGCGTTCGGCGTCAAACAGTTGCTTGACAATAGCAGCAAAGGACAGCTGTCCAGAGTCGAAACAACACCCATGGCCATATAAGGACATTTTTAATTTCACATTATCACACTGCTTCATATTACACGGCCTTTCAAATGTGTAAAGGATGGCAGAAGGTTCACTCGTGGCCGCTGATATTTTATTTTATTCCATGGACAGTCAAAAGAATGTAGGGATATTTACGTGACGCTAATAATGCTAATAGTGTGTCTTTTTCAGTCTATTAAAATCTGCATTCATAGTAACACTGTTTTGAACGCTATTAATACACGGGGGAAAAAAACGGTGTCCTTTTTTTGGAAAGCCAGACCATGGTCACCCTTTTGTGATGTAATGTTACCCGCATCAGGGACAGTGATATCATATTTATTTATTTACTTACTTACTTACTTACTTACTTACTTAAACCAAATCCAAACATTGAACATGTTTTTAAAGCTCTAACATAAGCTCTAAATAATAGTATTTTAGATCCTATTGCTTTTCTCTTCACTTATTTACATATGTGACATTAAAGTAATCCAAAATGAATCAGGTTACTTTAGTTTCATATTGTCGTACTTGGATTACATTACTGATTACATTTCTTATGAACCCTGCTTATGATCTTACTTATGAACCCTGCTTATGATCATACATGTATGATTCCCCCCCAACCCCCCCCATTTATGGCATCTGTAGCCTCAGGCAATACCAATTTTCCCTATGTACACTTGTTATGAGTTTGTTTGGTACCCATGCTGAGTTCTTTTATGTGCAGGTCAGACATTTGTGGATCTAATCACCAGCAGTGTCCACAGAGAATTTACCCCACGGCAGTGAGAAACTATCCACAGTTGCTCTCGTAAATAGCTCCATGGATTGGGTTTTGTCCAGTGCTTAGACAAGTGCAGTTGACTCATGAATAATGATAAGAGTTTAATGTGCTGATGCATTTGAATGCGTTGTTGGAGTTGACTGCAGTGTATTCTTTGACATTGTGTTGGAGGAAGTGTCTATTAAACCTTGTTCTCCTAGAGCTCCAGTGTGATTGATTAGTGCATCGCATCCATGGGGATGTTGTTAGTGCTATAAAGCACATATTTGAGGTTAGACAAGGGCACCATATATGTCCAATGCTTAATTAACTGCTTTCAAATAAGATGCTTATTTAATGCTTATTAATATTACAAACACATGGAATGTTTTAGCATACTGTTAATTTACATGAGTTGAAGCTGGATTTTTTTTGTGCTGTTTCTTTTTTTATTGTTATTGTTTAATAAATGATGAAAATCAGTTGAAAATTAAACATCAAAATTGCCCAATGCATAACTGAACAACAGGTTTTTAAAACGAATAATGTAGATAGCTGAGAAATTCTTGTCTTCTTTTTTTTCTATATAATCCTTGACCACATACTACTTGTCCTTTACTCAGCACAGCGACTGTGACCTTCATGATTAACCCTGTGGTGGACTTATCATTTGACATATGTAGATTATTCAGTAGTGCATTTGGAGAACCGTCAACAATGTGTTGCTGTGTAGCCAAACCCTGGAGCACTTAACATCTGATACATCTTCTCTTTCCTCTCATATTGATTTAAAAAATTTTTCTTTCTTTTCTTGGTTTCTTTCTTGCTTGTTTGTTTGCATGCATGCATGGATCAGGTGTATGTGACCTATTTTATTTAAAAAAACAGGGAGGGATCTATCAGAGTCTGGTGTTCACAGCACGTGTATGTGGAAGTGTATCATGGCACGGTTAAAGGAGATTTCTGAGGACCTAAGAAAAAGAGTTGTTGATGCTCATCAGGCTGGAAAAGGTTACAAAGCCATCTTTTTTGGAGTATGGTCTCCACCAGTGCACAGTCAGACAGACTGTGTGCAAATGGAGGAAATTCGGGACTATTGTTACCCTCCCCAGGAGTGAAGACCAACAAATATCTCTCCAAAAGCAAGACGTGTAATAGTCCGTGAGGTCACAAAGGAACCCAGGGTAACTTCTAAGCAACTAAAGGCCTCTCTCATATTGGCTAATGTTAATGTTCATGACTCCACCATCAGGAGAACACTAAACAACAATGGTGTGCATGGCAGGGTTGCAAGGAAAAAGTTGCTGCTCTCCAAAAAAGAACATTGCTGCCTGTCTGCAGTTTGCTAAAGATCACATGGACAAGCCAGAAGGCTGTTGGAGAAATGTTTTGTGGATGGATGAGACCAAAAAAGAACTTATTGGTTTACATAAAAAGGGTTACATTTGGAATATAGAAAACACTGCATTCCAGCATAAGAACCTTATCCCATCTGTGAAACATGGTGGTGGTAGTACCATTGTTTGGGCCTGTTTTGATGCATCCATATTTATATATATTAAATGTATGTTTTAGATATTCAATATATAGATATACTTATTTATTGTTTTCTTTCTTGTTTGTTTGCCTTGCCTTGTTTTATGTGCTAGCTTGCATGCTTTCATTCGTTCTTTCTTTCGTCCTTTGCTTGCTTGCTTGCTTTCAGTCTTTCTGTTTTCTTTTTGCTTGTTTGCTTTCTAGGAAGCACTCCAGTCACCCAGCCATATGTGTGTGTCTTGACATTTGACTGTCCAAATGGGTCTGCGCATGTAGGCAATCCAATTAAAGCAACATTAGCCTGTAGATGCTGTGAAACATAATGGAAAGTCGGTGGATGGGCAGCTGTCTGGGAAGATAATAATGCTGCTTAAGCTGTGTAAGCGTATGATAAGAAGCTTATGGGCAAAGGGACTGGCACAGGGGATATCTTTTTAAGAGCAAGGTGCTCAAAATGGTATGAGGGAAAAAGTGTGTACTCTCCAGGGCAAGGCAGTATTATTCACAAAGGGCTGGTATGGCTGCAGGTTTTCATTGCGGACAAACCTGATAAAACTACTCACTACAACCAACTGATTATATAAGATTATATAATGTCCCTGCTTGGCTGGAATGCAAATCTGCAGTCATGCTATCTCTTTGCAGATTAGATAAGCTATATTTGATCTCAGAGATAATCTAAAAATGTACAATTAAAAAAAAAAAACTTCAAATAACTTACACGTAAATACTGTTTTGAATTTAAAAAAAAAAAAAAAAAAAGCTTACAAAAACGTACAAAGAAAGGAACAAAAATTACAAAAACCCCTTCCCATCCAATAACCCCTGGAAGAAGAAAAAAACCATGTCAAATTACCACCTATAATTAACTGGAAAATAGAAAAAACAACTGCAGTCTTATAATACAGCAGAATGTGGAACAATGGGAAACAGTGAACAGTAAGAAACACGACAGTTTCTTACTTGTCTAATGTCCCTCCTAAAACCTGAATGGAGATCAAAGCAAACAGACAGCATTTTAAATCACTGTCCAATTTTAATTAGCATCAAAATGATTTGTAATGTGTTAGACTTTACACATCATTGTAGGCCTATTTAATGATTTATTTTCCTAGTCAAAAATTTCAGCCTTGTTTCTCTTTCAATTAAAAATAAAAAGAAAGTATTGAGGGTGCCATCGTTTTAAACGGAGCGCTCACAACACCTGTAAGTCAATCACTGTGGATTCACATGTTGATTAGCCCATCTGCCATTTTTATTTGAGACTGTTCTTTTGGCGTATTTTGAGGTTATGTTGTTAAAATGTCGAGCGCCTATGCAAATTGTATATAGTCTGAAACTGTCAAGATTTTTGGTACAGTATTTTCCATCTTACCTCCACTATTTGAGTATATCTGATCTAGGTGGTGATGAAAGCATCTCAGAACCTAGGTGTATAAACAATAAAATAAAACAATAAAACCTGGAAAGAGGAAATTTGACTGACATGACAGATAACTAACCACGGACTCTTTCTCACAGCCCACTGGCCAACTTGCAAAATGATCTTGTTTACCCACCACTAACTGCTTCTAAACTCTTTAATGAGATGCTGTGAACTATTTTATTCATATTCACATCCATGTGATCTTTAGCAAGCTGCAGAAGGGAAGCAATGTTCTTTTTGGAGAACATGCAATGCATACCATTGTTGTTCAGCATTCTCCTGATGGTGGAGTCATGAACATTAACATTAGCCAATGTGAGAGAGGTCTTTAGTTGCTTAGAAGTTACCCTGGGTTCCTTTGTGACCTTGTGGACTATTACACGTCTTGCTCTTGGAGTGATCTTAATGGTTCATGGTTCATGGATGAGTCAGTTGTCTTGGATTTCCTCCATTTGTACAAAATCTGTCTGATTGTGGATTGGGTGGAGTCCAAACTCTTTAGAGATGGTTTTGTAACCTTTTCCAGCCTGTGAGCATCAACAACTCTTTTTCCGAGGTCCTCAGAAATCTCCTTTGTTCATGCCGTGATACACTTCCACAAACATGTGTTGTGAAGATCAGACTTGATAGATCCCTGTTCTTTAAATAAAACAAAGCACTCGCTCACACCTGATTGTCATCCCACTGACTGAAAACACCTGACTCTAATTTCACCTTCAAATTAACTGCTAATCTTAGAGGTTCACATACTTTTGCCACTCACAGATTTGTAATATTGGATCATTTTCCTCAATAAATAAATGACCAAATGTAATATCTTTATCTTATATGTTTAATTGGTATCTCTTTGTGTACTTTTAGGACATGAAGGTCATATAGACAATTCTAAAGGGTTCACAAAATTTCAAGCACCACTGTATCTCTTTATCCTGCTGTCGTCTTCTCTTATTTACCCATTCTCTTCCTCTATTCTTCAATGGTATGTGTATCATGGTATCTCTTAGCCGTTCCTCCTTTTTCGCCCACTCACTCGTTCACTCAATTCTATCTCCATGTTCTGCTTTTTCTGCTCTTCTAAATTTTGTATTGTACTCTGATAGCCTCCACATTGACTTCCACTGGTCAAAGTTCATTGTTCAACATGCAGCCTTTTGCCAGAGCCATATCTCCCTGCAGCTCTTGCCTGGTTTCCCACTGAAGCTAAGCAGCGTTGAGCCTGGCCAGTACCTGGATGGGAGAACTCCTGGGGAAAATTAAGGTTGCTGATGGAAGTGGTATTAGTGAGGCCAGCAGGGGGTGCAGTATAATGACCAGGACACTATGCTGTAAAAACAGCACCGTGTCTCTGTGGTCATTAAAAGTCCCAGGACACTTCTGGTAAAAGAGTAGGGGTATAACCCCGGTGTCCTGGTGAAATTCCCCCAGTGGCCTTCATCTATCATGGCCCCCTAATAATCCCCATCTCTGAATTGCCTTCATCACTCTCTCCTCTCCTCTCCACTAATAGCTGGTGTGTGGTGGGTGTCGCATCATTCAAGTGGATGCTATACACTGTCTGTGGTTGAGGAGATTTCCCCCCATACTATGTAAAAGCACTTTGAATGCCTAGAAAAGCACTTTATAAATCTAAGGAATTATTATTATTATTATTATTATTATTATTATTATTATTATTCATACATACTTTTAAAAAACTTATTTCTTACATTTTACTATTTGCAGTGTTACACTTCAGCAATATCTACATTCCCTACCAGTATTAGCTGGAGTACAATGGCAGAGTAGTCTTATAAGATGCCTCATTGCATCATAATGCTGATTTAAAATTTGTTCACCAATAAATTCACCAATAAATGTGTGCAGTGGAAAGAAAAAAAAAAGGTAGTCACGTAATCAAGGAGGGTTACAGGAGCACATCAACAAACCCAGCAGTGTGTGAAAAGCTACCTCATTAAGAACATCAGAACAGTCTGGGTGATACGAGGCCAGACAGCGGCTGGGCTACTTTTCTCTTCTCAAGCCTTGTCTTAATCAATTGCGCTAACTGGCATGATATTCACTGACCTTGCATGTCCAGTTATTACAACAATATTATGACATTGCGGAGACAGAGGAGTACTGACAATACCATCGGGAAGATATTTGTATAAGAGTCCTCTGGGGCTCTTGAAGGTCGCGCAGTTCGATAACTCGATTTTTAACAATTAGCCCCCGATGCGTTCTCATGAAAACTAATGCGTCAAGCCGACAGTGGATGATATTTCAGGAAAAAATTTTTTTTAAAAAGAGGGATTAGCCGTTTAAGCACTGCATGGCTCCATGCACAGGTAAATGGGAGCTACAGTAGTTGCGGGTGAAGGCTTGTTTGCACCAAGCACAGACGATTAAACACAGATGTTTTTAAAGTAGCAGCGTCACGCTTTGCAGTCAAAGGTGCTAACTCTGTGCATATAAATAGTTTGGATCCACCACCTCTTTATCGTGATCAGCTTGCATAGGCCCTGCAACAACAAGTTTATGTTAATAATGAGGTGCCGTCCCGCATTCAAACTGCACATTGTTGCAATTTCTCATTAACACATATGCTCGTAATAATTAAATCAGAGGGGTGGAGGGGCTCACCTGCAGCAGCAGATGCAAAAAAAAAAAAAAAAAAAACTTCTATATATATTTAAACGATTGTCCCTACTTAAAACGTACTTGGATCAGCAACTCAAATGACAATCTTTTTATTTTTCTAAAATTATTTTAATATTACTCACACTTCATCCAAATTATACTATATTAGAATGGTGACTTAATGAAATTTGTGTACTTCTGTCATTTCTGGACCATTCAGTCATTTGTCTTCAGTACCCACTTTATCCTGGTCAGGGTTGTGTGGAGCTGTGATTTATCATAGCCAGTCCATGTTTTTTTGGAACATAGAACAAACCCTGCAAGACTGAACATGACTTTGGACCAGGACTACCTGCATTTATGGCGTTAAATGTTATCAGATTGAGATGTTGAAACAGCTGGTCAGTCCGATGGGTTTTTTTTTTTTCTTTCTTTCTTTCTGCTTTATCCAACTGGATGATTTCAGCTAGAAAACAAATTATGTGTTTGGCATTGGATGTGTGGACAAATGTGTAAAATGCACTACAGATTGTTCTGGAAGTATTTACCAGCCATAGGCTGAAGGGGATCTTCAGCCTAAGGAATATAGGTAGGTTTCCTGGTCTTACATGAAAGAGCTGCAGGGTGAACTTATACATATTTAAAGACCATCTTCTCTGTCAGTGGAGCATCTCTATAATCAAATGTAAGACCTAACACAACATGATTTTTTGTTGCTGTACCTCCTCTACCTGATGGACGATTTTGCTCTACGTTAGAGGTCGGCTTATAATGACAACTGGCTAGTTATGTTAAATGCTTATGAAACACTGCAGATTTAAACCTTCAGTTCAAAAAGTGTTATGGCTAAACAGTTGGATTTTTATTTATTTATTTATTTATTTATTTATTTATTTATTTATTTATTTATTTATTTTTACAATGGTACAAATTACTTGGTGCTGTGTAACCTAATCACACAGTGTTAGTGGAAATGTTCTTAAACAGTTGGTTACTGCATTCATGAACACATTATTTTATTAATCTCTGTAGTGAAGGTACATGAGCATGGAGCTGGAAACTGGAAAGATGCAGCTGCAAATGTACCATTTTTTTTTTCCACACTAAATTATGAATTCTGGCTGAGCTGCCTTAACTGAATGAATTTGCATTTTGATGCAAAGCCTTATTTGCATTTCCTAATGTGACTGTGGTCAGGATTATAATGCTAATTTCAGTGAATGGTTCAAATCATGAGCAAATAAACCTCACACACTTGAGGAAGATAGAAACTGAAGGGTTTTTTTTTTTTTTTTGGTTTCAGACGCGCACAGTTTTTGATGAATATGTTGACCTTTAATAAGGAATTTGTTTTTTGAAAAGCCTAACAGAAGTTGTGCTAAACTAGTATTAAACCGGCAATCGATAAGTTCGAACAAGTAGTAGTCATCAGAGTATGTGCTCAGAATGTCTTATTAGATTCCAGAATTAAATATTTCTAGTCATTTGGAAAGAAATTGGCCCAGTAGGGTGTTTTTTCTTCGAGGCATATAAAAAAAAAATAATAATAAAAAAACAACAAGAAAAAGTAAAAGAACCGGCATAACTGCATGTTCTGTATTAACATATTTCTGGACAGGGAACTACCTCATAAGATTAAATAGTGAATGAAAGGGTTGTAGTTATGAAATTGCTCACAACCAGGACTAATTCTATTCATGTCTTTAATTAGTGCAGATGCTTACCACTCAAAGGACCAATTTCACTACTGTGGTATGTCAGCCATAGATACTCAGAGAAGTCAGAGATAACACAGGAATTCAGCCAAGTCCTACCACAAGAGTCCCAATCTCGGCCAAAGTGTTAGACAGTTTGTAGAGCTGGATTAATATTTATCTAAATTAGTGTGGCCAAGTTCCAAACAGCCAACCAGGACCAGCCAATGCAGCACCTGCTCACTGAAATTGCTCGTGAATAAATATTAAATACGGAATATTTGATTATTCCTAGCCATATAAGCAGAGGTGTTGTTTCCAGGGCATTCCTGCATGTCCCAACGTTGTGGGTGTCAGGCACAGATGTTGTGCATTTGGAATAATGAGCCCACTTCCTTTTAATGGGCTTCCACCTCATTTCTGCCTCGACACTAGAATCCTGTCAGACTAAGTCAACCTTCAACTCAACTGAAAGGAGACGTAAATGAGATGACATCTACATTAGAGAGAGGGAGGCAGGGAGGGAGAGAATTTTCAGTGGTGCCTCCTTTCTCTAAGCTTCCATTATCTACCTGTGACCCTTTTGCGCTCAAAGACCTATCAGACTTACTTCAGATTCTCCACTTTCAAAGTGTTTCAGACTGATCGGCAGAGTACTGAGGAATCTCATTTCTATGCAATAGCTTGAGGTCCTCCTTTTCAATGTAATGCTGCTGCTTCTCATATTGGACCAGTTGGATCTGGTGGCAGGTAAATCATGTGCTCTTGCAGTGTGACACTGTGACAGGAAATCATATAATTCAATATTTGAAGCTCCTCTTGAAGGATGTATACGTCTCAATGAAAACGGATTTAATGAAATCTTTGGCCAGGATGTGGGGCCGAAAGAGTGGTGTAGAGCTGTCAGAAATCTCATTCGGCTGCACCACATGAGACGACTGACAGCCCTACCTAGTTTAGTGTAGGTATACCTAAATGATATTTCAAATAAATGCAAAGTTTTTTTTAAGGGAAGATTTTAGCTAGTTTGACCAACTTTATTCTTACCTTATGAGGTTGCATGCATGTAAATTCTGTCAACATGGGGAAAAAAGACAAGCTTTTAACATAAATACAGATGGTCAGGTAATGGATATAAAGGTTATATATATATATATATAACTGAAAAAGTTGAAAATTTGACAGTTGAAAATAGGAATGCCATTAGATATAATCCCATACTGTTCCTTTATGTTATACCGGTATGTTATTTTTAGGTGCATGCATCTCTTAAAATATTCCAAAAGTTTGTTAGAACAGTCCAGACTACTTTTTTGATCCTTATAAGTCCTCATAACAGGTGAGTTTTTAAAATCTTCTAGCATTTTTCTCTGTCTAATAATTAAGACTTAACCAAATTGATAGCCTAATTAAACCACCTGTTACACTTTCCTGGGTTGGGTCGCTAATGAGGAGAGGGGAGGCAGGTTTAATACACATTAGTACACAGGCACACACTCATATCCCTGGATAATACTGAGCATATGTGTACGGCATTAATTGTTGTGCATTTTTTAGACTCAATCTGCTGACGTATTTTATAATGTGAACACGATGTGCATAACGTTGACCCTCAAGATGCAGATGTTGGATGTGAACATGGGAAAAGCTTGTCTTGTCATCATGCCTCTAGAGCAACAGAAGCTGAGAGTCTGGTGGATTACTAAGAGAATATCAGGACCGGATCAGGTAACAGCTGATGCACAGATATTGGTATTATACGGAAAATAGAAAAAGTAGGACAGGTGCATTAGGAACTTTTACTCACTTAGCAGTATTAGCTCAGTTACTGCTCAGTTGTCCAGTCTAAAACTGATTCTGCAAAGAATGAATTACAGTCTCCCAAACAAACAGACTCATTTAGGGTTAAAGTATACATAAATATAGATTTTTTAACATATATATATATATATATATATATATATATATATATAAATATATATATATATATATATATATATATATATATATATATATATATATATATATATATATATATATTGATTTGACTTAGCTAGGAGAGAGGAAGGAACATTATGATTGACCTTTTCTATCTATATTCCATTATTTTTGAAGAATGTATAACAAATATTTAACGTCATTTGACTGGTCTTCTTGCTAATGCATATACTGCCTTCTAGTCTAGCCTATTAGTGACTTCATTAATAGTAGTAAAAAAAGAAAGTAGCGTCTACATCCTACAATAATGTTTAAAGCTAGGGTTAGGGTTAGGGGTTAGGGTTAGGGTTAAATGTTTTCCCCAAAACCTAACTAGCTTGTTAATCTTACAGAAAATGGGAACAGTTTACAACAACAGTACATGAATAAATCATGCACTAATACCTGAATTAATACTCATTTCAATATGAGCTAATGATGAGTTAAGGCATGTGCTAATCACAAACCTTAACTACGACTTGAGTCTTATGAGTTCGTGCGTGAATAACGACCACCTTAAGTACATGTTAGTGTATGTTTGTTAGTTAATGTAGTAATGAACACATAGGGGTAAACTAAATCAAACATGTTCTATAAGAAAGAATACGAATTATACGTACACAAACATCAATGGAAGGTGCTGGATTACTTTCATAATTTACATTGATCCTCCTTATCGAATGTAGAAGGCATAAACACCGATCATTTCCTCTCAACCGGTTTTGTGTCATTCTACATCCATTTCTCTTCAAATCACACTGTAGTACTAGTATGTGCTCTGGGTAGCTAGGGCCCGGGGCACTGCTCCTTTGCCCACATGGGTGAAATTTGATTTGGTTTACCCAATAACACAATGTAAATGTATATTATCTCTGAATTGGAGCAGCAAAAGTTGTGGCAATACTTGCAGTAGAAGCGCAAGTTAGCATTTAGCTTCGGTAGAAAGAGATTGATTAAACATGTCAAGAAAAGCGTGTTTTATCCGTAGTGTAAAAATTAGACTAGTGTCCATACTCCTAAATCTACCCAATCTATGATCCAGACAAATATGAGATTAGCTTGTTTTTCTTCCCAGTTGGCTACTAATACCATACTCGAGACTAAATTATTAAGTAGGCCAATATAAAAATAGCCAGTTGAAGCACCTGCTCACTGAAATTGCACGTGAATAAATATTAAATACTGAATATTTGATTATTTCTAGCCATATAAGCAGAGGCGTTGATTCCAGGGCATTCCTGCATGTCCCAACATTGTGGGTGTCAGGCACAAATAGGCATAATGGATGTACAAACCCAATAGGTACGAGGTCACACTAGAATATTGTCAAAAGACCGTCAGGGTCCAGATGTTATGCACTTGGAATAATGAGCCCACTTCCTTTTATTGGGCTTCCACCTCATTTCTGCCTCGACACTAGAATCCTGTCAGACTAAGTCAACCTTCAGCACAACTGAGAGGAGACATAAATGAGATGACATCTACATTAGAATGAGGGAGAGAGAGAGTTTTCAGTGGTGCCTCCTTTCTCTGAGCTTCCATTATCTACCTGTGACCCTTTTGTGCTCTATCAGACTTACTTAGGATGCTCCACTTTCAAAAGTGTTTCAGACTGATCGGCAGAGTACTGAGGAATCTCATTTACATTCACTAACTTGAGGTCCTCCTTTTTAATGTAATGCTGCTGCTTCTCATCTCATATTGGACCAATTGGATCTGGTGGCAGGTAAATCATGTGCACTTGCAGTGTGACACTGTGACAGGAAATCATATAATTCCATAAAAACATTTCCATATTCAATAAAACCAGCTAGAAGTGATTTGGAGCTGGAACTGGAATCTATTCTGCACAGACTTTCAGGTGCACAGGCGGCCGAGGGGCAGGTGGAAACAAAAGATGCGGTGACATTTTATCTGATGCCGAATCCCTGGGGGGGAAGCAGCACTGCTGGACTGTCAGGCAGATTTCTGCGAGATGAAGATGGAAAGAAAGGCAAACAAACAGGGGCCCTGGCACAGCCTCCCATCGCCTGGCAAAAGACACTATACGCCATGCTCTCCTGTGGGGTTGCAGGCAGTAAAGATGAAACAGAAAGCGAGATCTAACCTTTTTTTTTCTCTTCATGAACACAGAGGCGATAGATTAAAGACTGAATGGGAAAAAAAAAAACAGAGGAATCACCTCAGCAGTGATTCCCAATGGAAATTGGACTACAGTGCCAGTCAGGCTTCAGAGCACTGAGCCATTTAGATGATGTTCTTTTTCAGAGCATGTGAAGTTGCAAGAGATGGGGGAAAAAAGAACTGGAGGTTAAGGTGTGATGCCATAGTCTGCAATGATTCAAAGCAAAGCAGTAATGATGATGATTCATAATCCCACTATCCAGTGTCACACAGAAGAGGATGGGTTCTCTTTGAGTCTGGTTTCTCTCATGGTTTCTTCCTCATGTCGTCTCAGGGAGGTTTTTTTTTTTCTCATCACTGTCGCTACTAGCTTGCTCATTACAGCAAAATGCAGTGTTGCTTGTAGAAGGCACATTTTCTTGCACATAAAAGCACCTGGAAGGCACTTCATCTCATTTTCTTACATGAATGAGATCTTTTAGGGCAACTCTGGTTTTGGCCACTGGTAGGGCACCCATTAAAGCACTTCATCTGGTTTTTCTTGTATGTAGCGGAACCCTATAAGGCACTGCATCATGCATCATATCAAGGCATTTCTGGGCAACTTAGAAGGCACTTCATGACTATTTTTTCCCCCTACGCTACTTTGCCACCCCCGACACGTTGCATTCTGGAAATTTGGGTCCAACCTTTCCTGTCTCCACTCCTTTCACCATGGAATTCTCATTGAGGTGACATTAAATGTCACTGAAAATGGTGAGAAAGGAACCTCTCTCTTTTTCTTTTTTTTCTTCTTCTTTTTTTTTTGCTGTTTTTAGGAGCTAACAGTGAAATCTGACTCATCCTTCAGTTTCAGATTGTTGAGGTTTTTTTTTTTCTTTCTCCTATAAACTCACTGGAGCAATAAAAATCAAGCACCAACCAACAAATTAGCAAATAACATCACAAATATTTCAGTATAAACATGTTCAAGATGATACAGGGTGGACTTTTCCAAAACCAAGAGACTGGAAACAAGGGAAGAATGCTCAGAAATGCATTATACAATAGGCAACACTTTGCGAATACATGCACAGAGACAGATATAGGGCTTGAATGCACAAGTGAACATAATTAAGCAATATTGCACAAGCAAGAGTGTGTTTATACTGAATACTGGCATGACTCCAGACACAAGCCAGCTGGCCGAATTCCATAGGTAGTAATAGCCATCCTGATATTCAGTATAACCGCATGATTGCGAGTGAGATATTGCTTTTATGCAACAGTTCTATAAACAAAAAATGTATATAAACTAACTGACATGTCTAACTGACATATGGCCAAATGTTTATTTTTGCTCTGCTAGCGGAAACAGATCCCACAGAAGCCACACTCACTGTATTGCACATTGGCTAGCCGGCTAGCTAGCTCATATTGATTTGTACATTCCCATTAAAGTTACCTCAGTTAAAATTTTGGAGTGATATACAAAGTGAAAGGTCCCAGTGCAGTTTTTAGGAAATATAAGCACTCTTTGAACGTCGCTCAACCAATCAAATTAGTGGGCCGGAACTAACTGTATAATGAGGGAAACACGCTTAGGAGTGACTTAAAAGTCATCTTTAATACATTTTATGTACGGCGTTACTGGAAACCAGTGAAAAGGCTCTGGAAACCTTTTATGTTAGCTTTATAGACCCAACAAAATGGTGTTCATAAATTGAAGGAAAGAGGAATGAAATGATTTAAAACTATCGCTTTAAAATAAGAACAAGAATGAAAAGCATCTGCAATATTTTAGACGTTAAAGCATATTTTGAGGTTATTTGAATGACACAATAATCAAGGGTCTGAATCTGTTAGTGTGATAACACTGTCATGCCACACTCCTCATCCTTTAAGACTGTAAATTGATCTGCCTTATTCGTTGATTAAAAGTTGCTGTGGTTAGCCCAGTTCTGCATTTTCAGCTCAAATACTGCACAGGCCCTTAAAGAATCTCGAGCTTGATTAGCAAGAATATACTGTCTAGCACAGAGATCCAGTATAAAGTGGGGTCAGTCTGCTAAGATGTCAATGGCTTACAGTGTTGCTGCTTTCCTTCAGTACCCAGCTGTACACTGATCGGCCATAACATTTGAACCACTGACAGGTGAAGTTAATAACATTCATTAACTCGTTACAATGGCACCTGTCAAGGGGTGAGATATAGAAAGCTATACAGTCAGTTCTCAAAGTTGATGTGTTGGAAGCAGGAAAAATGGACAAGTGTAAGGATCCGAGGGACTTTGATGACGGCCAAATTGTGATGGCTAGACGACTGGGTGAGAATATCTCCAAAACGGCAGGTCTTGTGGGTGTTCCCGGTATGCAGTGGTTAGTACCTATCAAAAGTGGTCCAAGTAAGGACAACCAATGAACCAATGACAGGGTCGTGGGTACCAAAGGCCCATTGTTGCATAGGGACCTGGTCAGTGTGATGCTCTGGGCAATGTTCTCCTGGATGTTACTTGGACACGTACCACCTATGTAAACATTGTTACAGACCAAGTACACCCCTTCATGGCAATGGTATTCCTTAATAGCAGTGGCCTATTTCAGCAGGATAATGCTCCCTGCCACACTGCAAAACTTCTTCAGGAACGGTTTTAGGAACATATCAAAGAGTTCAAGGTGTTGACTTGGCCTCCAAATTCTCCAGATCTCAATCCGATCGAGCATACGTGGGACTTATTGGACAGACAAGCCCGATCCATAAAGGACCCACTTTGCAACATACAGGACTTAAAGGATCTGCTGCTACTATAACATCCTGGTACCAGATACCACAGCACACCTTCAGAGGTCTTGTGGAGTCCATGCCTCGACGGGTCAGAGATATTTTGGCGGCACAAGTTAATGTTATAACTGATCGTGTATAAATTACTACTGAGTAAAGCATGTGCAATTTGCTCATGTGCCTTTCAGACAAATGACAAGAAAATGTACTCTAATTACAAGAATGAGCTTGAAACTTGAGTTAATCATGTGGGTGGTGAGTGACAGTCCTTGGGTGAGAGCTGATATTCACTGTGTAATGAGTTCCAGTGGTTGGGGGAAGCCTGCAAACTGCTGTGCCAGTAATAGCAAGTGATTAATTCAAAGAGCAATGCTCATGGATCACCAATCCCCTGTTAGAAAGCACTACTGTCAGTTTGGTTTGATAGAAGTGTGTTTGTTCCTCAACCTGAGGATTGAGAGGGTGGGTGGGGGAAACTTTGTGTGTGCAAACACCGACATGTTTTTACACTGTGCTAGAGGTGAGAGCTGCTAGTAGCACTGAGGAACTAATTGAAATGAGAGGCGATGTGCAAGTCTCCGCCAACATTGCCAAGCCATTCGTCAGGGTGACATCACTGCACTCACACCCCATCCATCTCCTAAGCATGCACTTGTCCCTGTGATTAATATCCATACTTCCCCATTGCTTGAGCATTCAAACACACAGCGGCGTGCTGTGAGGCAGCAACTTCCCCTCTAATCTACTTCAGAGCAGGACAGCCGAGGCATAGTTCTCTTTTACGCTTCTCCCTTAGGTGAAGGGCAGCTAACTAAGTGCCCTGTTATCACCTCGTCAGTGATTCAGGAGTCAGGCCAGCTTTGTGATTCAGGAAATTCTGCAATTTCTCAAAAACACAGACAGTCATACACAGGAAATAGTTCAGAAGAAGGGAACCTCATTGGCCTACTCCCTGTACTGGTGCAATTTCTTAATCATTTGCTCCATAAAAAGTGGGGGTAAAAATGAGAAAAGATAGCAGGTTGTCTAAGTGAGGTTGGGTGCTAACTTGCCCTTGTACTACATCTGAAAACTTCAAAGATTGAGATCCCTTAGTATCTGCTCATTAGCAGGAAGCAAGATTATGGCTGCCACCTGAGGTCAGGTGCACTTTGAAAGCGCTCTGATTTATCATCTTGCGAGCCTGTTCTCTTCTCACAATTTGCTTTGATTAGGCACAATGCTTATGTGTGCAACATCCACTTCACTTGAGTGGTGTAGAAGATACATGAATATTGCTGGCCTTCATTCAATTTGTTGTGGAGCAAATGCATTTCACTGTCTTTGAGAGCTGGTCTCCTCGTGCACCCCAAATCATCCACCAAACCACTTAGCATTGTGTGGGATCGATTGGAATGTATTCCATTAGGAAGGAGAGTGTACCATGCAAATTGCTCTTTTGTAGCTGGGTCCAGTGGTTTATAGAGGCGGGTGAGCTTGGACTGTCCAAAGAGATCCAATCGTGTAATCAGATTAAGAGCTACCAGCAAAGACGGGAAAGGATGTCAGCTGCCCCCTCCCTGTTCACTCTGATATTACTCCACTACTCACCACACGCTTTTCTAGGAGGAAATCTGTTTTTATCACCTGCGAATTTTCCAGCGCTTTTTAGTGTATCATCTTCTATTGATGATAAGCGGGCTGCGTCGATGACAGTTTGCAGACTGGCCCATGTCTATGCTGCTAAGAAGGTTGAAGTAGATATTTAAACTATGTTGTGCTGGTGCACATGTGGTAGATTGGGGTCAGCCTCATTCGCCGTTCATTTCGCAGACTGATTGGAGAAAGCAATTAAAATTTTGAGCACGGGGTGACATCATGAACTGGAGGCGTGCAGCTCAGCTTCACCGAGTTTAAAGCGTACTGGTCTCCAAAGGCACTCTTATTGGATCTCATTTAAAACCAATTAAGGTATGCCTCCTGGCATGAGATTACACTGCACATGAAGTCATATAATATGTTATCACATGCCATTTACCATATGTAGGCTTTACCATGAATTCACAGTTTACTCTGTGGAATATGTCATTTTAAAAGCACAGCTGCAAGCCAGGACCTTGGAGGCAGATGGAGATGGAGCTGTATTCATCCAGTGGCATTTGGAATTTCCAAAAACTTGAAACAAACATGATTGAGATGCCACATATGTGGACCATTCCAACCATCTGACAATAAACAGACTTGCTGAACAGAAAATCGCAATGTGCTTGTCATTCCTAGTGTCTCACAACATAGCTATGTCCACATCTATGGCCTCCTTTTTGTTCTACCACCGGAAACTCAGAAGAAGCATGTAGTGAATAGGCCTCAGTATTCAAAGCGGAAAAAAAAATACAGCACTGTCTTTCTTTGAACTCCGTAGTCACATTATTGAGTGCCCCGGGAAAGAGAGAGTGACAGAGAAGCTGCTTCGTGATATAAATGGACGTTGAATCTTTTCACTGGCCCACTCTCCTCCCCTGCCCGCCCCCATTTCTTTTCAGACCTCGTATTTATCGGAATGCCGTGATTTTTTTTGACAGGGAGCGGGACTTTTTTTTTTTAATGGGGGGGGGGGGGGGGGGGGTGAGTGGTTAGTATGTGGGAACAGTGAATAGATCCCTTAGGGAGAGATGGACTGCAGGGGTGATAGTGTTCATGAGCGAAACTGACACACTGCTTCTTTATGCGGATGTTTGGAGGATGGCCTTCAAGCCCTCTCTTTCTCCATCCACACCCCAGAATCTTCCATTCAGACACCCGGGGTGGGGGTAGGGGGCCTGGCGCGCCTTCGTTGAGCTGCGAGGGAGGGAGGTTTTCTGCAAGCCTCTCAAGGCTTTGATTGTGTGGCCTTTTTTCCTGGTGCATTGAGAGGGGTGGAAGATAGTTGGGACACACAGACAGCCTTGTTATCTGGCACCCACAGTGAGGGCAAAGGGAGATAGAAAGACTGAGAGAAAGAAAGGCAATGGCCCAGTCCTGCGCCTTCATTGCATCATCGTCCGCAACTTCCTCCTCTTCCTCCTTTTCTCCTCCCCACTTGTTTGAGCCACCATTCAACTTCCTGAGTGGGGCCAGTGATAATAGATTCCCACTCTACGGCTTGATTACACAACCATGCCGAGTCAGAAACAGAGATAGACCATGAAAGTTATAGAAGCTCTCTAGTGACAAAGTGATGATATTTACATGTAAACAGCAGAACGCCCATACCTTGGGAATCGGACAAATTGAATCACGTTGAATCATGAGCTGCTGGCACATACTGGGATTTTAAAGACAATTTGAGGAATTGATTTGATTGGATATCAGCTAACCACACTTCAGGGCCTTCAGAGCCTTATACAGAAATCCCATACCATGCCATACCAGATAATGTGTTAATACATGGATGCAAAATGGATGCAAATTGGATACATTGTGGGTTTGGGTTTATTTATTTATTTATTTATTTATTTCAAAGGGCATCTGGTTAACGTAACAAAAAATTCCTGAGTGGTCAGATATGAACATGTACAGTGTTCATTTATTCAGCCTTAGTTAGTGCCTGGTCAGGGTCTCAGTGGTTTAAATTAGGCTACTAGTTTGTTCATATTTGGAGAAATAGAACTAAAATAGACATAAATTCATTCAAATTTATAGATAGAAGGTACAAACTAAATAAAAGCGGTCTGACCTGTATACTAGGTGAGATTGAGAAACTGTTAGAGCCAGAATTCACAAACCATGCTGACAGTGCTGGCATTTCTATCTCTGTCCCAATCCCATACCCCCCGCCCCCACCACCCAGTGTTTTCTAGTATTTACAGAGGCATAAGTTAGGGTTCATACAGTATGTTTAAAAATAAAACTTCCAGTTTGGCCTACACCCACTTCGGGTTTAAATTTGAATCCAGATACAGATATGGAAGTTTTATGCATTAAACAGATACATACGGTTGTATTTTGTTACACCCCTAGTCCATATATGTGTATATGTTTGTCTAATTATATGTACCGGTATTATAACTCACCGTCCACTTTAATAGGAGAACCTGTACACCACAGTGCATAAAATCATGCAGATACAGGTCAAACGCTTCAGATGATGTTCACATCAAACATCATAATGGGGAAAAAGTGTGATTTCTATCACTTAGCACTTAACCGTGGCATGGACGTTGGTACCAGATGGGCTGGTTTGAGTATTTCTGATCTCATTGGATTTTCACACACAATGGTCTCTAGAGCTTCCACCGAATGTTTTCCCCATTCCGATGTATTATGCAAATATTAACTGAAGCTCTTGACCTGTATCTGGTTGATTTTATGCATTGTGTTGCTGCCACATGATTAGCTGATTGGATAACTTCATGATGGAGCAGGTGTACAGGTGTTCCAATTAAAGTGAACGTTGAGTGTATATATGTATCAATGCAAAATAGAGAAAATATAGATGATAGAATACATTATTAATTGAATAGTTTTTTTTTTTTTTTTGCAAATCCTAACTGCATAATCAGTACACACATAGTCATAGCATTTGTAAGCACACGGTGTTCTAAATGCTTGGCAAACAACAAAATGTGCAAATGTGTGTCAATATTCATATATGTAAAGTAGGCAGGGAAAGACGTGCTCTGGTGAGCTGTCCAGGTGACATGAATGGACAGCATTTGGAATCCTGACAAGCTCAAATACTGAATACAGGTGGTGGTGGTGGTGGGGGGGTTCTGCAGAAGGTTTTAGATGTATTTAGTGCAGCTGCATGTCTGTGTCAATGAAGACAGGAGACTCAGGCTCAGGCTGCCTTTTACCTGCCTCTGATGCTAAACAACATTCTGGCCGGTGAAAAAAAAAAAAAAAAACGTTTGAGGTAGAATTGAACAGAAGCCTTTGTGTAGGCGCAAGATGGGAAGAAGGAGTGAGCGATCCTATTCTCAGGCACTCCATTAGTTTGCATGTATTCAACCTTTCATTCTTGTCCTATGGAACGTCTGAAATGGACGGTAGCTACACTATATAAAGTGGTGCTTGAAAGTTTGTGAGCCATTTAAAATGTTCTACAATTCTTCATAAATATGGCCTAAAGCATCGTCAGATTCTCACACAAGTACTAAAAGCAGACCAAGAGATCCCAATTAAACAAATAAGACAAAAAAATATTATACTTGGTCATTTATTTATTGAGGAAAATGATCCACTATTGCATCTCTGTGAGAGGCAAGAGTATGTGAACGTCTAGGATTAGCAGTTCATTTGAAGGTGAAATTAGAGTCAGGCGATTTCAGTCAGTGGGATGATGATCAGGTGTGAGTGAGTGAGCGTCCTGTTTTATTAAAAGAACAGGGATCTATCAAAGTCTGATCGTCACAACACATGTTTGTGGAAGTGTATCAAGGAAGGAACAAATGAGATTTCTGAGGACCTTGGAAAAAGCATTGTTGATGCACATCAGGCTAGAAACTGATGATGTTACAAAACTATCTCTAAAGCGTTTGGACTCCACCAATCCACAATCAGACAGATTGTGTACAAATGGAGCAAACTCAAGACCATTGTTAGCCTCCCCAGGACTGTTCAACCAACAAAGATCACTCTGAGAGCAAGACGTGTAATAGTCCGCGAGGTCACAAAGGATCCCAGAGTAACCTCTAAGCAACTAAAGGCC
The DNA here is from genome assembly GCF_001660625.3 of Ictalurus punctatus. Classification (NCBI taxonomy): domain Eukaryota; kingdom Metazoa; phylum Chordata; class Actinopteri; order Siluriformes; family Ictaluridae; genus Ictalurus; species Ictalurus punctatus. The sequence goes on from NC_030423.2 coordinate 4,155,902, forward strand.
TCTCTCACATTGGGTAATGTTAATGTTCACAAGTCCCTATTAGGAGAACATTGAACAACAATGGTGTGCATGGCAGGGTTACAAAGAGAAAACCACTGCTCTCTATAAAGATCATGTGGACAAGCCAGAAGGCTATTGGAAAAATCCTTTGTGGAAGAATGAGACCAAAATAGACACGTTTTGCTTTAAACGAGAAGGGTTGTGTTTGGAGAAACGAAAGCACTGTCTTTAAAAAGTATTCTTTTAAAATCTGTTTATAGCAGAAAACAAGTCTCATCCTCTCAGAAACAAGAACAGGGTGTTTTTGTGGAAAATCACAAGTAAATTTGAAAGGCTCAGCGTGTTATGAAAACTGGCAGTCATATACAGCTGCTTTCCTCCGTACTTCTCTGTTCTGGTCAAGGCTGAATGGAACTTATGGAACTAGAAATAATGGAATAAGTGTTTCTGCTGACTCTTTTCACTTACAGTAGTAGCCAAGTGATTTGCCACGTTTGCTTCTTCTTATAAATCATGAGAGACATATTGAGAACCCTGGATGCTTTTGCGCCTCCTGTTGACATGGATCATACACTCAAATACCATGATCCTATATAACTTCTAAAGCCAGGTTCCGTCTAGAGCTGTTGCGTACAGATATTTGAATATTTTGTGGTTTCTCTGGAGAACGCTCCTTTACTGGCCTCTCCAGCATACATCCTCACTACTCTCATCCTTTGCGAGCTCTAAAGTAGACCATCTGTTGATCCATTTGCTTTCGGTCATGTTTCTCGCAGCAGCAGGGCCCTGTGTTTAACTCAGCCCCCCCCCTGCGTGATCGCAGCAGAATGTGCGACTGTTTTTGTATCTTAAACAACCACAATTATTGATCAGTGGTGAATTTATTTCATCCTAGTTCCCATTCGTCTTCATATGACCTTATTTGGCTGATCTCCTGCTCGTGGTGTGTCTAACAAGCTCCCGAGAGATGCTCAGAGTAGTAAAGGATTCGAGCTCTGCTGTACGTGACATCAGACATCAGAGAAGAGGAATGTTTTTTAAGACAAAATTTGAACGAAAATCGTTTCAAATGAGGCAGAAATGTAGCAGGAAAAAATCCATGGATTTATTATACACAAAATGTCTGACAATGCCCATGGGGAGTTTAATGGTTTTTTTTTTTTTTTTTTTTTTTTTTTTTTTACTGTTAGCATATTCCCTCTGTCCTGGAAGAATGAGCTCTCTTTGATATGGCAAACAATTTCATGCTATTTAATTGATTTACACCTGATAAAATGAGGACCAGCTCCCTGTTCTTCCCCTCCTAGCGGATTTCCTGCGTGTTTTGCGTAACTCTGTACGTGTTCAGTGTTCCAGGTAGCTCCTAGCCATCCAGTTTATGAGTTGTGTTAAAACGTTTGACAGAGATTGAGCCCTCAACAGAAACATTGTATTAGAGCCTGGAATCAGAGTCTTGGAATGTTAATCATCATTCAGGCATCTGTGACCTATGGAGATGCACACTACATCTCTGTTAGACGATAACTCCAGCCCTGCAATTTGACGACTCGTCCACAACGCGCTTTATTGTCCAAACAAAAATCCTCTGCCGAGGTTGTGAATGGAATCAGTTCAGATAAAACAGCTGACCTCCCTGTATTAGGAAATGCATTTCTTATCAGCGGTGTTAATAAGGACTCTCCAGGGATACGATTTGTAAATCAATTTTGCTATATACATGTCACTTGATCTCCACCCATGTTGAGAGTCTGCTTTGGCCTTATAGACTCAATACATCATTTGGTTCAGTCGCAGGAATTTTGATTCTTGGCGTTTTATTAAACCTGGTGTCTGTATTTAGCTTGGAGCCCAATGGGTGAGAAAATGGCACGAGCTCTTATCTTTCCCGAGCCTGAAATGATCACTGAAATACAAACATGCCTGGTAGAAAGCTCCTGTATCATGTTAGAGGGTTTCATTGACAGACGTTTTGGGTATGAAAACGGGTTCCATTTCAAGATCTATGTAAGTCCCATTATTGCGTGTCAATATCTTTGATTGTCATATGATTAACTAGTTTGTATTTATATCGGTTTCCTATCATGTGCTAAACATTGTAGAGCTCTTGTGGTACAGGTCTTGTCGTTTCATAATCATAAATCATCATGTCTTGTGATTAAATTGTACACAGCTGGTTGTCAGACTGACTGATTGATGTTTTCCTCGAGTACACAATACAGAAACATGTCTTTAATACCGCGTAATGTATACTCTGACTGTAAAGACAGATTTTAAGATTCTACTGTTGCCTGTTGTTTTGTTTGTTTTTTTTCTTATACAACAGCACTTCTTTTCTGTTTGATCAGAAGGTGTTTTTTTAATTTTTTATAACAGCAGCCTAGACAGTCATTTTAGATCCAAGGTTTATATGAACGCGCTTGCTCAAATACATTACTGTTTCTGTGCTAACAACTTGTACAAAGGATATCTAGTTGGTAGTCATCGCAGTAGTTGAGCGAGTCGGCCATTTTGATACAGAGTCCTCACATTCCGCGATCCAATGCGAGTGCTGTTCCGTGCAGAGAATATCGTATCCCTCTTCCGGCATCGGACACTGTCGTTGGTTCCTCCGGTACCATCGTATGCTTTGGATCCAGTCCGCCTCCATGATAAGCAGAATTTGTTGATCTTGTTATTGTTTTTGTAGCAAAAGGTTTTAATGGGCACGGGTTGCTAGCCCGACGCCCAAGCGTCCTCCTTTCTTATCCGGGCTTGGCAATGGGGGAGTTGCTGTCCTCTTATCCTCTTAAGACACTACAAAAAAGGAATTTCAAGAAAGTAATTAAAAAAGCCTTGTTTCTGCTGGGAAATGAGTCTTATTTTTCATGTAAAAATAAAAATGATCTTGCCAAGCATGTTTTGCATTGGAAAAGTAATCGAATTTTAAGAAAATATATCTAACTTTGTCTTAATAAGATATTCCAGCTAAATATTGATTCAACCAGTTACAATCTACAACAATGGTTTGCATAATATACCAGCAGAGAAACAAGATGGTTTTCCTTATTTTTAAGACTGAGACCACTTGCACACTTCAATTTTTCAATGAAGCAGCTAGGTGTCATGGTTACGCTGAAATCCACACTGAACTACAGTACATTATCCATCAGCCCTAGCATGTCACATGGCCATGTCACATGTCCCACTGATCACTCACACCTGTTCTGTGTAACCCCTGATAAAGACCCCTATAGAAGTTCTATATAATTTCTCTGAAGCAGGTTGTGCTCCAGGGTTAGTTTGTTTCAGAGCTGACGGAGCATGGCGTGCCCTTTTGAAAAACGTCCTGTGGACGAGGAAGCACAGATGAGAGGGTGATAAGACCCACATATAGATGTGTTTTCATATTCGGATGAATATTTCGGGAGCGTTACCACTGTTCACGTGAATCATTCATTTATTTAACAAACCTTTTGAAATCTCACATCGCCAACGTGACACATCGCGGATCAGCGCTTAACACCGAACACATTTTACGCAGTACCTTTCTTCTTTCTTTCTTCTTTTTTTTTTTTTTTTTTTGCCAGAGGGAGTTTTCTGTATAACGTGGGCGATTCAGAACATGTTGGAAAGGCAACTGTGTGAAGGGCCGTTCGTACAGTATGCCTTACACTCCACATTTTTGTGCAGTTCCCTGGAAATGTCAGGTTTCCCAAATGTGATCGGATGCATTGATGGAACCGACATTCCTATTAAAGCTCCTTCAGTCAACGAAGTCATTGCATAGCATCGATGTGCAGGTAAAAGTAGATTATTGGGTGCTGAATCAAAGTTTTAAATGAAATTAAAGTACTGGCTACTCATTATTTAGTTACTGGTCCCCACTTACTAGGTAATATGTGACACATCCCACCTCATCACCAACATGAAAGCAAAACGGCCAGGGTCTGTACACAATACCAGAATATTTAAAGGCCCCCTACTCTTCATGAACAAGATCAAGAGGAACCCCCAGTTCCCTAACCCAGTGGACTAAAGAGATTTCAGGGTGTTACTAGATCTGATCTGCCAAAATCGCTTCTAATTAAAAGACTACTGTCCAAAGTGAACAGTCAAGTGTGGTTCATTTTTTCTTTATTTCCTGTAATTGAAAAAGACATGGGGCTCACGGTGGCTTAGTGGTTAGCACTACTTGTGGTTAGGGTACTCCGGTTTCCTCCCACAGTCCAAAGACATGCATGGTAGACTGATTGGCATGTCCGAAAAAAAAAGTGTCCGTAGTGTATGAATGGGTGTGTGAGTGTGTATGTGATTGTGCCCTGCGATGGATTGGCACCCTGTCCAGGGTGTACCCCGCCTTGTGCCCGATGCTCCCTAGGATAGGCTCCAGGTTTCAACGTGACCTTGAAAAGGATAAGCGGTATAGAAGATGGATGGATGGATGGATGGATGAAAAAAGCATTTGTATTCATCGCTTTTCCATTCAGCAGTAAATGACAGAATAACCATCGCTAACGTTAGCCAGTGCTTCAGCGATACAGTTTCAAGCCTGGCCTCCATTTGAAGTTGTAGAAGATCCATCTCCATGTCACTTTTTCTAATTTGCATTTGAGGATGGACCTTGTACAGCTCCTTCACAGGCAGCTAGGAAGACAGAATGATAATTCATTATGATTGATAACATAAGTGTCTGTAATACATATACAGACCAAATAGTTTTAAATATGTACAACTACAATTTTTTATTTTTTTACACTGTCAATATTCTGTGTGGAGGTAGACGGACCCTCCTCTGTACAGGAATTCCCAGCCGTAAACTTTAAGGGGACAATGACGAAGTTTTAATAGTCACACATCTTTTTTTTTTTTTTTTTTTTTTTTTTTTTTTTTTTTAAAACAAAAAAAGGTAACGCATCATATGTGTTATATCTCTGTGGGCGTCCCAGCTTCTTCATTTCGTCCCACTGTCACAGCAGAGGTGGTCTCTTCATCTACATCTTTCAGTGCAAATTACTAATAATGTTTGGTCTAGCAAACAGAAACAATACATGAAGACAACAATCACTTATAAATGTGGCAGGACGTGCTGTATGTCCCTTACAGTAGCAACTACAAGAAAATGATGCCTCTGCATCCTTCCTGTAGATATATAAAACAGAGAGAAATGTTATTATAGGCGGTTGGGCAAATTAGTTAGGATACAATTTAGGAAGTTTATGGAATATTATCTTTTTGGAAAATGTTTCATTTTGACTTGGCGCCAAGTTCTTCTGGGTCCAGAAGGATTACACCTGATAAACTATGAAGTGTAAAATATTCATTTTAAGTAAGTCTATATTGAATAACTGAGTTTTCATTGCTTGTAATAAGCACTTGCTTAAATTTTGGCATTTTTGTCTAGTTTGAAGATTTTGCTTGAGTTTAGAACACTTGGACTAGATTTAAGTCGGCCGTGCTTGTTTGAAGAAAGACGTTTTTTGCAGTGTGATCAGCTTCGGGGGGTTAACTGCAACTACGGTGTGCATCGGCCGCATCACACACCCTGTCATTGATTATTTCCTGGAACAGCACACCATGTCATGTTTTATTCCCTACATACACTATGCTAATTAGCATTGTATAATATAGTGTAGTCATGCTGAAGGCATTTTAGTCTTCGATTATTTCTGTTCCCATTTCTGCAGTTTATTGCGGTCGTAGTTGCAGCACTTCTGAATAGCAGAACTATTCCATTACTTTCCTTTCTTTTTTTTTTTTTTATCCTCAAAGCCATTCCTCATCATTGGTTCTTAAATAACCGGAATGTTTATCCACTGCTACATTCCGACAGGAAAATAAAACTCTAAAGGTGAGGTCAGGGATTAACTCAGGAACTATTTTTGTTAAAGTTCTTCTCACATTCCAGTGGACTCAAAGGTATCTGTTCAGAAGAAAAAGTACAGCCACTGTGGACCGGTAAATGGGAGAAAAAAAACAAAACATGATGTAGACCACAAACGTCCAACCAATCAGGATATGGAGGCATCTCTACTTGCCTGGTAACCATGTTGCTTGTCAATTCAGAAAGCTCTACCTTTTGCCATTCAGGGGGAGGGGGTATTCCAGAAAGCAGGTCATGTGACTTACATGGGTAAGTTTACTCAGAGTAAATGGATAACCTCAACTTTTGGTTCTAAAAACGGAGGTAACATTCAAGGTGTCTAAGTAGCCATAGTGGCTTACTCTCTGAACATAACCTGCTCTGAAGTAGGTTATGTTCCAGGGTTAGTTTGTTTCAGAGAGCCGCGGAGCATAGCGTGCCCTGTGGACAAGGAAGCACGGATTACAAAAAATCTTTTTCGCCATGAGAGGGTGATAAGACCATGTATAGATGTGCGTTACCATTATTCACATGAACCTTTTGAAAACTAACATCGCCAATGTGACACATCGTGGATCAGCGCTTAACTCTGAGCGCATTTTATGCATTGCCCTTGTTTGTTTATTTTGCCAGAGGGAGTGTTCTGTTATTAACTTGGGTGATATAGAGCATGTGGGAAAGGCAACCATGTGTGGACGTTCATACAGTATGCCTTGGACTCAAACGGTTCCTACACGATTTTGTGCACTTCCTTGGCCATAATCCATGATGAACCAATGAGGATGTCAAGAGGAATCTAGTGAACCAAAGAGATGGCAGGGTACAAGATGTGATCTGCCAAAATAATTTCTCAATAAATAACTAATGCACAAAGTGTGCTTCAAGTGTCAAGTGTGGTTCATTGTTTCTTTACTTACTATAATTAAAAAAATATTAAAAATGTATTTATTGCTTTACGATTCAACAATAAATGACAGAATAATCATCACTAGGCAAAAACAATTCTTTGCCCACCTTTAGCCAGTGCTCCAGCAATTCAATTTCAATCCTGACCTTTTTTATGTTCAGCTTTTTGTACCTCCATTTGATCTAATAGGGGAACTACTATTAAGATTGTACACACCATATGCGGTAAAATAAAACAAGCATGCGTAATTAACAAGTGAAACGTTGCCAGTGAAGAGTTATTTCAAAATGCCTTTTTCAAACGGTGGCAGTGTTTATGGTCATCTTGAGTGTTTAAGGATATATCACGGGAAACATTTAAAAAAAAAAAAAAAAAAGTTATTAGTACTAATGTGTTACACCTACATTTTACCAAGCCAGTTATATCATGGGAGGTGGCTGAGGCTGATGAACTGCCCCCTGCATCGACCATGAGTCGTACCAGCTCCTCATCCGGAGCGAGTGAAGGTGGTGGTGCCCCGCCCATTTTACGGGCCTCTGCCTTCTTCCTATAGAACCTAGAGAAAAGTTATTATAGAAGGTAGGCCCAAGTAGTCAGGTTACAGTTTAGGAAATTTTATGAAATATTACATTTTTGGAGAATGTTTTTGTGGATCATTTTGACTTGGCTCCAAGTTCTTTGGATCCAGAAGGATTACACTATGAAGTTTTAAGAAACTGATGTTAAGAAACTGACGGAGGGATATATATATATATATATATATATATATATATATATATATATATATATATATATATATATATATATATATATATATATATAAAATTGTCTTGTATTTCTAATAAGCATGCATTAAAACCTCTAACTCCGCTTGGCTAATGTATGCTCTCATTTTCTCACCCTGGGTTTCCATGGTGACTCGTGAAATCTGTGATCCATTAACAGTGTGTTTATGTACTCACCGTGTGCGCGTGTTAACTCTGAGCTACCAATAGGAGGTTGATTGAACTTACTCCTCACCGGTGTTGTGGAACCAGAAAACCCTGAGTAAGCAATGCTTGAGCTAATCAGCCTAGAGTTCAGGGTGTATGTGACATTAAGTTAACCTTGCATGCTGGAACACCGCCCCCAGGTGTTCTAGCCTAAATGGGTTTTGGGGGTGTGGCTTTGGAGACAACGCTGAAGGGAAAGGCTGTATCTTTTTAAATGTTGAATTTCAAAACAATTATTTATAGCTAAATATCTTTGTGTCACGGTCGCTTACATTTTTACCCAGACCACAGGAGAGAAACATAACAGAATGCCTTGTAAAACCACTGATACACCAGTCCATTAAAGAAACTGTTTTGTCGTTGTTGTGTTCCAGGCTTCCTGAGCACAGGTGACCAGGCCGCTAAAGGTAATTACGGCCTCCTGGATCAGATCCAGGCCTTGCGCTGGATCAGCGAGAACATTGGCTACTTCGGTGGCGATTCGAACCGCATCACAGTCTTCGGATCAGGCATCGGTGCCTCTTGTGTGAGCCTGCTAACCCTGTCGCATCACTCAGAAGGTAAAAGAACATTCTGCTACTCTGAGATAAATCTTGAATCCTTAAAAATCTCTCAGCAATGCTTTTTTTTTTTTTTTTTTTTTTTTTTTGGTAAATGGCAAGTTTAAAAGAAAAAGAAATTCAACCATTAACATTTCCATTTGCCAATAAGCACCTGCGAGGAGGTTTTAGTTTGTGAATGTGCTGTTTGCTCAAATTCAAATTCCTAATGGGCAAGACTAATGGCATACACGCTCAAATGTGCTGTTTTGTTTTGTTTTTTTTAACATGCTTACAGTCGGCTGTTGGCAGTTTGGTATAAAACGCTGCCAAAATGCTTTTAACTGATGCCAGCTATTATGGGCCTTTTATCTGAGTGAGAATTGCGAGCAGACTGTGAAAATTAACAGACAGTGTTAGGTATTTATGTAGTCATAAAGTCCTGACAGTTTTTCACTGGCTTTTACCAAGGTTGTATGGATTGTCATGGCAGTGTGGTGCATCAGCGCGTTTGATATAAAGCAAGGCCGCATGCCTTCGGAGGTGTCATAATTAGTGTTTTAATTTCCGTTGTGGGAAGTTCCTGTTGCACAGGGTTTTCATTACTGACACTTTGTTCTGGAATAAAACTAATTGTGGGTTGCCACATGTGAGAGTATAATTCCTGCAGTATAATTCATTTTTGATCTTATTACATATGTATGACTGATAGCTCGAATTTTTTCAGGCCGTAATGTTTAAACGGAATAAAAGCTGCGGCATGTACAATATAAGACTAGTGTGTAGTTTTTAAATCTGGCATGCAGCAGAAATTTCAGTTATATAAAACATATTTTAAAAGGTTATCCTGGGCCCAGTTGTTCAGAAGTAACCCGATCGGATTTCTGCTATCGGATTGGATATAATCTTGAAAATGGGTTGTTCAAAAGGTGGGGAACAAACGGATTCTGTAATCAGATTAGATCATGTAATCCAGTCTTGCTTTTGAACTGGATCAAACCTTCAGTATGTGTTGTTCAAGATTTTTTAGTAGGATTGGGATACCTGTTATCCAAAAAAAAAAAAAAAAAAAGTCAGGATTATGCTGATCCCAGCAGAAGGGTGGATTCAGGGAGGATTTCGGGAACAAAATGTAATAAAACTTTAAAACTGGTCAAATAATAAAACTGTTTGTGTAATGTAGTTCATATATTTATTTATACACTTGATTTGTTTAACCGTTACAGTGATAAAGTAGATAAAAGTATACATCATACTTTTGTCCCCATAAATAATCCCCCAAACATCTGTCAATATCAAACAAAAATAATATATATAATTTTAACTGTCATTCGTCACTGTATATTAATGACAATGTCACGACCATCAGAGATGAACCAGTTAAAAGTAGTTTCTAACAATTGCGTCACTTATTGCTCTCCACATATGAAGAACTCCGAACGTTCTTATTTTGTTACCTATTGGACATTTAGACTTTTTATGATTTAAACCATGTGTTTAATTTATCCACATTGTATTTGTGAACAGCGTAGATTTGTGTGTTTGTCCGAAGGGCACGTTTGCATTGTTCATTGTTCTGTTTTTTGTCTCTTCAAATTAAAACACTTAAAGTGGCCCCATGCTGGCTAATCTACCTGTTGTTCTATACGTAACTAATAGCCTACATTGTGCCATGTAGACTGATTTAGAGCACTAGAAATCAGGATTTGGTCTTCTTGAAAGGTTTGTATCTGGATAAGGGTGATCCAATCCAACGTTGCTTTGAAAAAAAAAGAAAGACGGGTTACTGGATCATAAACTTTTTGAGCAACTGGACCCTGGGTGTTCATTCATTGTATATGTTCAGATAACTAGCACTCGACCTGATAACTAGTGATTTGCTAACAGCTGCTTTAAAGAAAAAAAACAACAACTAAGTAATCCATAGTCTCTGTGTTTCTATATTGAAGAAGTTGGAGGAAATATGAAATGAGGTCATTTCTGCAATTTCCCTTTGGTTCTTATTATGAATCATTTTCTGTGCCCCTCCACTGCATTTTGCATCAAAGCGTTACTAATTGCCTTGATTTCCTTAAATGAATATGACTGCTTTTGGATTTATATTCCATCTATTATTTTCTAGCCATAAATTTTTTATTCATACACCACCATGCCATGCTTCACGTAGCGTGGTACTATACTGCCACCTCGACCCGCTCTCTTTCCCTTTTCAGTAAATTGGATATTACTGATGCTGATATTTCCCTTGAATAGAAATGTGTGCCCTGCTTGGCTTGATGAGATTAAAAAAAAAAAAAAAAAAGCCGCCATATAAATTTGTGAGATCCTGGGAAATTGAAACAGGAAGACTTCTGTCATGAAAAGGGGCTCTGGTGGTGAGTGCTACCAATATCAATCAGACATCTCAACGTTCATCCTTAAAGCTGTGATCTTAGTCATCAAATGAAGGATGGGGCGTGAAGTGGCCTGCCAAACAGGGCTGAAGCAGCTGAGGGGAATACCAAGCAAGTGTACGCCTGTAGTGTGCACTTTCTAACCTTGTAGCAATCAAAGACTCTGCAGCTGTAACTTCAGCATAGGTTTTGGTTAGCATAATAAGCGAGGTCATGTGTGCCGCAATGAAGGTTTGAAGTGTGTCATAAGTTATTAAAATAAATTGTGGAAGAACAGACATGGAATGAGGCTTGAAAATGTAAAAGGCATCAATTTTTATGACCACTTTAAAGCTGTGAGCTGAAATCTAACTAGTAATTATTATTTTGTGCATACTGTATATCAGATTTGTGCCGTTTACCTGCGTTGAAACTGTTGGTGAGTGTCAAACAAAATTGCTGAACTACTGGCATTTAAATGTTATAAAAACCTGACTAACTCAGAAAAAATGAAAGATGAGGGGGCTAAATTGTTCACACCTGGCAACGTTAATCCTGCATGATCCGACTGTAAATGAACAGCGCTGATTAGAGGTATGAACGGGGTCCAGTGTGTCTCGGAGACGGTTTCTGAGCCGATCACAGATTCAGAGCTGGTTTGGGACGCATATGACCAGGTGACGTTTGTAGTGTGAACGTAAAAGCATCTTGATGCATCCCGGAAAGCAGCAAAAGACCACCTAATGACTGAAAAACCACCTAATCGACCGTGTCATTGTCCAGAAAATATATAAACTGCTTTTTGTATCTTCTTTCACTGTCTCATTCCTGTTCGTTTATACGTTCTGTTGGAAGACTACGCGATCGAAACTTTTGAAACAGCCCATACTGGTATACGAGATTCATGGGATATGTCTACCTGTAAACAAATATAGCGGAAGACTGATGTAATACATGTGCGCAACACCCTTCCGCCAATGAAAATTATGTATGAAATCCGATCACAAGTGGTCACTGGAGACGCGTTCATAATGGCAGATACAGATGTGTTTCCAGTTGTCCTCTCATTTGACAGTTAATAAGGTGCATCTATGATTAGATACGTCGGTACCAACACTCATTGGTTATTTTACCATATAGGTCACTGTATCGGTATACGGTATTTGACTGTTGCTGTATACCAGCTGTCAGCTCCCTTATACCATGTTCATCAATGGAAACCACCAACAAAGGATTGATACTGATCATATATTATTGGAGCGATGAGTCATTCTCAGCTAGATTCAGCACACCAGTCTTATTAAGCTATCATGTGTACATTGAGATTTTTGCATGCACAGTCGGACTGCAGCTTCTGGCCACAGAGACACAATTAGCCAGAGGGATTTGTTTGGTGGACGTTTCTTAAAAAAAAAAAAAAAAAAAAAAAAAAAAAACAGTATCACAGATATACTTGTTAAAAAAAAAAAAAAAAAATCCCCATGCCTTGTCAATGTCCCTACTGTAATGAGAATTTTGCACCACCCAAATAATAACTGGTCGGTGGTGGTCCTGTGCTGGTACCTTTCCTATGGATAGGGTATAAAAGAAATGAATTATAGAAGATATACCTTTAAATTGTACCTGAATACTTGTTTTACCTGATAAAATAGCCAGTAAATGTAGATACAAGGTGTGTGTAAGTATTAAACTTATAAGGCAAACTTATACAAACTGCTGAGTTAGATTTTTATCTGGCCTTTTACTTCTTAATTAGACCTGGCACCAACGATAATACACACAGACCCCCTGGTCCACATGAGGTTGCAGGTCATATAGTGCGTCGACCTCTGAGGCTATACTTCCCGTTCTTATACCGCTCGGCTTAAATCTTTCTTTTACTTACAACACCGTCATTTTCTCCTATTTATCTAAGTATAAAGTACACTCTGAAACAAGTGTCATTCAAAACGTAAGCTACAACATTCTTCCTTCAACATCCTTCCAAGTAATTCTTCACAGTGTACACTAGGGTTATGCTAGGCTTATGAAAAGCACTTATTTATCTTGCTTCTTTTACTGTCACACTATCCGTTGTTACCCAGATGATGACGGGTTCCCTTCTGAGTCTGGTTCCTCTCAAGGTTTCTTCCTCATATCATCTTAGGGAGTTTTTCCTCGCCACCGTCCCCACCGTCTCGCTCAATAGGGATAAATTCACACACTTCAAATCTCTATCCTGTGTTTATATTTTTCTGTAAAGCTGCTTTGAGACAATGTCCATTGTAAAAAAAAAGAAAAAAAAAGTGCTATACAAATAAAATTGAATTGAAAAATGATCTTATCATTATATTATCATTAAATGCCATTTAAAACAGAGCTAAATGGCTGGAAAAGGCATCAGCAATCCGGTGATCAAGTGCTACCACATTTACTTTCACCCCAGTGCACAAGAGTAGACTTTTACCTGAATCCCATCAGCAGCAAATACCATGGGTCAAATCAGCAAACAGAGAGCCAGGTTCAGTCACGCAGAGCCATGTGGGATGTGTGAGATTGAGGGCACTGCTTGTTTGTCCAATGTGTGTGTGTGCATGATGGTGGTAATGAGGCCACTGTGACCTGTCTCCTCCACACAGTGTGGCGCCTCAGCACAGGTAACCCGCTGTTTCCTTCTTGCTGGCGACCATGACACGTGACTCTTCATCCCTTATCTAAATTGTAGTTTAAGAGTAATAATCTGGCTCGGTTTTTTAATGAATATGTCGAACTTTCACACAAAAAAAAAACCAAGATCACCAAGACAAAGAAGAGCACAATGTTCTCGCTTTGATCCCAGCGCTTTCGTAGTATTGTAATCACATTGCCCTGATGAGAGGAACCAGACAAAAATGGGTCATTAGTGGCAGGAACTGGATGGTCTTATGTGACTTACTGCTTTAATGTAATTCAACAAATGCAACCATACAGACTGAGGAGAGTGTGTCTCCTTTGTCTTTCTTTTTTTTCGGGTTTTCCAAGCATCAGTGGCAAAGTGGAGAGAGAATGAGACAGGGCACTTCTCCGGGACATTAGACGCCTCATATGTTACTATCCATTTGGCATCATGGCTTGCTCTAATTGAGCACAGATATTACTGTGTTTTTTTTTTTTTTTCTTCCACTCTCTTCATAACGATTATGCTGTTGAATGAGAGATGGCTCCAGCACGCACCTCTGGAATACTAAGCACCAGCAGGTTTAGATGTACATGCTTATTAGGTCAGGGAGGATGTGGGCTACCAGCATTTCCAGTGAAGGTCGTTGCTATTTTTTTCCCCTTTCCAGTAACTAATCAGCCTAAAAGCTCTGCTTGTGAGGAGGTGTCCCCCTTTTAATGGAATGCCTCATACATTAAGAACAGAAGGCCTAGTAGTTGGAGGAGTCCATGTGACCATGTCGGCTTTCATTTTTATTAAGACTTTAGGGTTATTGCGGACCATAAATGTGCCTGCTTGAACTGGGCCGGTTTTATTAGGAGGACGCCATGAGTGCAGTGAGCTTTGTGCCTTGAAGCACTTTAATGTCATTAAGAAAATGAGCCTCCTGTTAAAGCACAGCCAATGTAAAGATGGCGTTTGGTATTTCAGAGTGAAATATCATGAAACACAATAGTGCATGGGAATACTTTACGATCTAGGAAAACAACCAATACTACAGTACTACATGCAACACATAAGGAACATAACTCAAGATAGCATGTTTTGCGCTATAAAGGCATGGTTGCTTGGTGTACAAAAGGACAGATGGAGAGGCTACAATGGCCGTTCTGGAAATAGCTCTCCATGGGTTATAGCTTAAGCCTAGATGCTAAGTGAGATTATGTGCATTTAGTGTTTTGAGACCACTGCGAGGAACCTGGCATCATTCCCTCAGTTTTCTCTAATGCATATCGTAAAGTTGGGACGGTTTTTTTTTATACTCCACTTCTCGCATACTGTTTGGGTAACCTGCGTTCAAGCACCACCTTTCTTTTTGAATAATTAAAGCATCCTTCTCACTCAGGCTGCCACGTTGCTTTTTTTTTCGTTATTGCTGAAATGTTATTAGGACATGCAGAAGCAACACGACAAAGCTTTCAGCAGTAAATTCCACAACATTTCGTCTCTGTATTCCCACCATACGTTACTTAAGTGGATTCGAGCTTCATGATCTGGGCTGTAATGTCATGTTTCACTTGAAGCTACATGTACCTTGATCTTGTGATTGAACATACGCGTTCAATGGGCTGTTTACACACACATACATTACTAAATAATCCTTACCTACAATGGTAAGGGTAATCTTTGAGCCCAGGGCTATGTTTTCTTTTTCCAATTCTGGTGCTATTGACTGCTTGTATGACCCCATTAAAAGTAGGTTAAAATGTATTGAAGAAAGAACTGCAGGAGGAGGAGACCAAATGCATCAGTACTTATTCTCTAAGGCGACTGCCTGTGTTTGACCTATGAAAATTCTAAAGGCCTGGCATCCTCTGTTCTGGTCCACTTCTTCTGAAAAGAAACCTACAGGACTAAATCCTGGCCAAGTTATAGATGGCTGCAGCCAGAGTAAACATTTCAAAGTCATACTTTATTGCAGGTATCATAACAGCCTCCTATCTCTACAGCCGTGCCGTCAGTAAATGTCAGCCGATATCATGGCAAGAAAAAGAAATGTGACTCAGGCACTCCCTGTATAGCCACTGATTATTGTATTGAATAGAACTAAAAAGCCATTGTTGTGGAAATATTATGTTCTCTGTCACCAGCTAAGAGAAAGGGCTATTGTTGAATACCCTCATCTCAGAGATATCAGACTTATCCAGAGCCCTGTTCCCATAAACTTGTACTTGTGTCTACCTGCAAAGTAATGCCTTCCAGCATTTTACTCCATGCTTTATTGTTTATTGTTTACTGTGCATTTATTTAGCAGGGACAGTGGGAGTAAACATTCTTACATGCAATGCAATACATGTATTGTACATAGAGCTTGTAGTTATACAGTCTGTACAGGATTTCGTGGAGGGTTTGTTGTTGATGTTGTTGTTGTTGTTGTTGTTGTTGTTATTGTTGTGACCCAAAATGCTTGATTTTGCAGTGGCAAATTTTTTTGCGGAAAACTAAATTGCACGGTTTTGCAAGTCCTGCAAGGTCTTTCACAGTGATGTTTGTTGGTAAATGAGACCTTTTAGCTGTACTCACGTTCGGCTCGCGTGAATGAAAGAGGGCTTTGGTCCAAATCTGCAGAAAATTTTGAAAAATTGCAAGCTCCTCAGAATATTGCTTGATTTGTGTTCATTTCTGCGATCACAAAATCGGAAAATCCTGGGGGGACTGGCTATAGCTACACTGCTGTGAAAAAGTATGTGCCCCCATACTGATTTCTTCTGTTTTTGTGTATACAGTTGCAATCAAAGTGATCCAACCCCCATTGCAAATCAGGTTTATTGTCAAAATTTATAGACTCTCAGCAGTTGAAAAAGTTCAACACAACGAATGCTTCAAGTGGTTTCCCCAAATTCTACTGAAAGTGCAACTTATAATGATTTCTCCAGTTTCAAAATGATTCAACCCCTGAATAGAATCCCTCACAACAGCACAAATACGCCAAACTGGTGTTGTCTCAAGCACACCTGATGCAACTAATCAAGGGCTTCATTAGTTGCATCAGCTGTGCTAGAGCTGGAACACATGAAATACCTGAACTGGCTAAGGGTTTGTTGAGTGTACACTACCTGGACAGGGCAGAAAAAGGAAGCTGTCAACGGCTGCAAGCAGATTTCTGAGAAGGCAGGTTGTGAAAAACCCTCGAGTGACTCCAAAAGACCTGCAGCAAGACTTTGTGGCAACATGCACTGAGGTTTCAGTGAGCACAGTAAGGTGCGTACTAAACGCAGGCTTCCATGCCAGAACTCCAAGACCTAAAAGCACAAGAAAAGCACTAGAAATAATATAAATAATCCTCAGGAGTTTTGGGATTCTGTTCTGTGGTGTGATGAAACAAAACTGGAACTTTTCGGCACGATGGATCAGCGGTATGTCTGGAGGAAGAAGAATGAAGAAAGAACACTCTGTCCACAGTCATGCATGGTGGTGGCTCGGTGATGCTCTGGGGCTGCTTTGCATCTTCTGGCACTGGAAACCTGCAGCGTGTGGAAGGTGAGATGGATTCATTGAAGTATCAGGAAATCCTAGGAGAAAACGTCATGCTGTGTGCGAGGAAGCTGAAGCTTGGGCGTCATTGGACCTTCCAACAGGACAATGATCCCAAGCATACCTCAAATTCCATCAAAGCCTGGTTGCAGAAGAAGTCCTGGAAGATTCTACAGGGCCATCACAGTCACCTGACTTGAACCCCATAGAAATCTCTGGTGGGATTTGAAGAAGGCGGTTGCAGCACGCAAACCCAAGAATATTACTGAGCTGGAGGCCATTGCTCATAAGGAATGGGATAAGATTCCTCAGGAACGCTGCATCTCGTTTGCAGCAGGAGCAAAAGGGTGTCTACTAAGTACTAAAGATACTCGCCATGAAGGGGTTGAATAATTTTGAGACTGGAGAAATCATTATAAGTTGCATTTTCAGTTGAATTTGGAGAAACCACTTGAAGCATTCATTGTGTTGAACTATTTCAATTGCCTTTGTTTGATTTGTTCGTTGCAAACAGCTGGAAGTCTGTACATTTTGACAATCAACTTGATTTGCTCTGGGTGTTGAATAATTTTATTTGCAACTGTATCTCATACTAAATCGTTTTAGATCTTCAAATGAAATACAACATAAAACAAAAGCAACCTGCGTAAACACACTATACTTTTTTATTTTTTATTTTTTTTATTGAAGCAAAAAAAGTTATCAAACACCTATCACCAATGTGAGAAAACTAATTGCACCCCTTAAACTTCAAATCTGGTTGTGCCACCTTTAGCAGCAATAACTGCAACCAAACGCTTCCAATAACTGGAGGCCAAACTGGAGGTCTTTCACTTACTTCTAAGTTCTAGCTGCAAACTTGAAATTTGAAAGAAATGTTTAGAAAATAGGCTTATTATTCATATTTGTTTTACCGTAATCTCAGAATGAGACGTATTTGATACATTTGACTGTATTACAGATATTTTCTTTGCACTGGATGTCTCATTGACACAATCTCTTCAACTAAATTCTTAAAAGGATAAACAAGTGTTACGAAAACAGGCATACAAAAGGAGAGGGTTTTCCCAGTTCATTAGAACAAAGTCTCCAAGCACATAAAGACTTACTTGATATTTTTTGACCCAACGAATCAATGATAGTTAAAAGTACCTCAAAGATAAAGGAATTCGTTTTTGTATGTCAAAAATACCCATGAAGCATCAATAGAAAGTGAAGATGCTCAACGACACCATATATATACACTGTTTCTCTCACACCTCATAATACGTGAAGAATAGGCTGTGATGATTGATAGAAATCTAAGGAGTGAGGTGTAAAGAAGAACCATATATCCTGGATGTAGTGTAGCTCGGAGCTCAGCTTCCACAGAAACAGCGCAGTGACAGATTGCCAGTCAGAGGGAGTATAGTTGATTCAGATACTGTAGCCATCACTCTGCATCACCCTTGCTGCAGCTACTCGAGTCTATCAAGCATAATACAAAGCACAGGAAATAATCCCTTTGTAGTAGTCTTTCCCAGTCCTTTTACTGAAACACCTCTACACTGCAATTTTTGTGTTCTCACACATTAACTAATCTTGTTCACTGATTATTAAACCATGTATGAGATACAAAGGTTGTAGTACAACAGGAAACACACAGAATTACAGTGCAAGGACTATTGTACATTGGCATGTAACCAGGCAACCTGTTTGAAAGGTGGGCTCACCTGTTCATGGAGATCTATCACCCTGTTGGGACAGTAAATAACCTGATTAATGAACAGTAAAACCGCTGGTGCTGGACTTAGGTCAGTTGGTAGAAATTGCTTTAATATGGAAGCAAAAAAGTTATTGATGAGAAGGTCAAGCCCAAGCACTACTAATCTGCCGCTGTCGGGCCCTTGAGCAAGGCCCTTAACCCTCTCTGCTGCAGGGGCGATGCATCATGGGTGTTCCTGCACTCTGACCCCAGCTTCCTATCAAGCTGGGATATGTGAAGAAAAGAATTTCACTGTGCTGTTATGTATATGTGACAAAATAAAGGCTGCTGCTTCTTCTGCTGAAAACCCAAATTAGTTCATAGCATTGAGCGCTCAACATGTCGAACCTTGAGGTGGGAATCTGAGGCTTTGGTGGGCACAGGCTCACCAACATTGGAGAGTTGAATATTGGAAAAACAGTGCATGGTCAGGGGTAAAGTGCACTGCAGTCCAACCACTAGAGTTTACTTGGAACTCACGTACATAGATCACACGCTAATATAGATCACAGGCATTCTCGGGTTGTTGTTTTTTTTGGTTGCTCCTCTCAAGTGGTGGAATTGCTATGTTCTCTCCTTCTCAAACCACACCACTGAAGAAACATGTCAGGGTTTGATTTAAGCAGACTAAACATTGAATTAGCTGAAATAACAATGTGTTTTTGTGGGTGTTTATTGGTCACGTATTCATACTTTATTGGTCACGTCTTTGGACCAGGGGAGGAAACCGGAGTACCCGGCTGGAGGTAGGATTCGAGCCCTCGACCCCAGAGATGTGAGGCAAACGTGCTAACTACTAAACCACCGTACACTATCTGCGGCTTTTATTTATTTAATTCATGCTTTCCCCCACAGTGAAACAGATTCCTGAAACTGTATTTTCTTAGAAACAGGCAGTCTGGTTGTATAGACGAATTGCTCATTTATTACAGAGATTCTAAGGTATGTTTGTTTTTGCCAGCAATTTTAGACATTCGTGAACATTCTCAAGGTTTTCACAACCTACAACAATAACCGTTCTACTGGCCGAGTGCTTTGCTGAACAGCTGGTCACTTCAGTTCGGTGCTTTTTAACACTGCGAAAGCAGCAAGAAACGTTGCCACATGGCTGCAGATAATTAAACCTTACAAGGACGAGATACAACAGCAACAAATACTATGAATGCAACTGCCAGAGGTTATAAATGGCTTTGAATGAGCCACGAATGGATTATTCTGCAGTGTCATCTTCAGTTTACAAATTAAGTAATCACGTATATTGAAAAAGAGCTGAGGGAATGCATGGAGTATAACTGCAATCGTTCAATAGCCATATTTATTGCTCAGATATTTTTCCCCTTGCTTGTTAGACGTGAGCGTTAATTTGTGGTCGTCTTCAAATAGGTTTGCCGCCGGAGCTTATCTCTTTACAGTGCGTTGCTCGTAGCACACATTCGGTGCAGAAGTACACATTTCTGTCTGGTTTCTTCTTAGGCGGCGCCTTTCCTCATCGCTCTCATTCTGCAGCCTCCTCCACACTTCTCTCTGTCTCCCTTTCTCGTGTCCCATGTGAGAGAGCAGCTTCTGTGAAAAGCATCCATTATGGCTGGATGCATAGTCGCCTGTGTTGTGAGCGAGGGAGCTGGCACTCCTCAATGCCCACCTGCACAGGAAGCCCAAACACTAAGAGCATGACAGCTGAATGCCCCATTCCTCCCCTTCCATTCCTCCCTCCTCCTTTGCCTCAGCCTTCGTGTCAACCGGCTCTTTGTCTGCATCCGATAACATCAAACATTACCAATATAAGACCGTTCTGGTTAGAGAGTTAAAAGACCCCGACACTTTCCATCCCTCTGTGTCTCTTTTGTGAAAAAACAAACATTATGGATCAGTATTAAAACAATGTAAATGGACCGATGAGATCATTTTGAGAGTCTCCAAAATTCTCACACTACTCTAGCCACCTAGACTTACAGCTATGTAAGAAATAAAACATGGCAGGACATGCTGTTATAGGAAAATAATCCTGTGCTTAGAAGTGCTTTATTCCTCTTTAACCGCAGTGATTTTCCAGTGATGGCGAATATCAGTTTGTGCTTTTAAGCACCGAAAAAAGAAAGCATAAATTCCTCTATTCTGAAAACGTTCCCATGGTGGAAACCTTAGCGACCTTTACAAAGCAAAGACCCGTATTAGAACGAGAATGTTAATGTAAACCTGTCATCGGAATTTCAGCCGGATCTACTGTTCGAGAAAATGAATCCACACCTTTAGATTCAAGGAGTAATCATTGCTGTAGTATTATAGATATTTGACAGTGAAATGATTGATTAGATTAGATTCGATTCGATTCAAATATACTGTCACTGTGCAGAATACAAGTACAAAGCCAAGGAAATGCATAGCTACATTCAGGATCACTTGGCAATACTTAGCAGCGTGCGAATGAGGTCACATGTGTAATCAGTTTCATTAACAGCGGAGTAGATGTTATGAGGAATCCTGTGTGGATTCGGCTGATGAAACTGGGACAGGTTGAATATTACTTTTTCCCTTCGTACGAGCTGCAAACCATCATGACCTGCTCTCTCATACCCCCCCCCCCACCCCCCACCCCACCCCCTTTGGTCTCAGCCCTGTTTTCTTCCATACAGAAGAAACCAAATCATTCGCCTGAATCCCATTGTATTCTCACATTGTAGAGCTGCACCTAGAGACGTGGGCTTTGGCACTCAGATCCACTTTTAAATTCACACTGAACGAGCTGTTGTTTCTCTCCTTCTCCTGTATCTGTCTTCCTCACCCTCTCGAGCGTGCTCTCTCTCTTGTTTTCTCCGCTCGTCTCTTTTTCCCCGTTCACCATTGCCATTAAAATGACCGGCGCCGTTCTCTCCTCATGCTATATTCACTCGAGTGCTCTTCAGCTCCCTCGCAGATAAGGGATGATATTTGTTTCTCATTATTGGCCATTACTTATGATTAACAAATATTCATGGAAACAAGGATCTCTGTTTTGCGACCTCATCTCAGCCTGATGAAAATAATTAGACTAGAGACAGAAAAAAGGGGCGTCCCACCCCCCAACCATTTAAAAAATAAATAAATAAATAAATAAGCCAATTTCTTGAGCTGTGGGTTTCTGTGGCGCACACGGTAGACTAAATCGTGTCATGTGGAGGTAGCTCTGATGTGTTGCGACCTGTGGAGGGTATACCATCTGGACTATTAAAACCTGAGGAACATGGCTGCTGTAAAGCACAAAACAGAACGGTTGCTTCTGTTGCACACGTTCATGTTGTATTGTGCAAAATGAATGCTGTGTTCATTGCAGAGAGGGCTGTTTGTGCACAAGTAAATCCCAAATGGAAGGAACTTTCATAAAAATGCTGAATAGTGAAAACTATACAAAAAAAGCCAGCGCAATGCCTGCTTGACAAAAGCGTAAATCTTAAGCCCCCGAGTGTGCAGTGTTGCAGAAGATATCTAGCTTGGCAAAGGAGATACAGTTTCAACAATTAAATATCCAGAACAATGAAATATATGGTTTGTTCTAGAACAATCGTCGATGAAATACATGGATTGCTCCAGAACAATCCTAAATTGAATATTACAGTCTGTATGGCTTTCCTTCCATGACGATCTCCAGTTGCAGATATGGATTTTGTTCCAGAACAATCTCTGACTAAAAATATATGAATTGTTCTACAGCGGCTAAATTAGCGGCTAGGAAACATCTTTGGTATGATCTAATTTGTCAAATCCAAAGTGGATCCAATAATAGAAACCTTCCTTGGGTTGTTGTTGCAGTTGTTTATGGAAGTCATATATTCAATACTATGCAGTATTATATGCTACATGCTAAAAGCATGCTGATGTTTAAATAATACACTGTGTCAGGAATGCTTATCGGTAATTCTGTTTCTTCAGGCATATTAAAGGAATCTTCAGTAACAGATAGCCAACCTAGACGCGTGGCATCTCATGACCTTTTCTTTCTTTCTTTCTTTCTTTAAATAAATAATAATGGAAATAATACATCAAAAATCTTGCTATAAACGTGCTCAAACAGTATGATGAGATAAACTTTCCAATTAAAAAGCACAACAGGACCACATGTTTGGACCATATGATTTTCCAACTTTGATAAATGCATGGCCGTCACATTTCTGCACAGGCGAGTGGTTACGGATGGGGTGGAGTTTAGTAAACACCTGTCACGTGTTAAAACATTATCGTCCGTCATGCAAAATTCACGCGTTACTAACTTGGAATATGGAGGCTTTCTTCCGTATATTTGAACAAGGCATTTACAGATCATATGAGGCAGGCAGCGGGTTTTAATGAAAAAGGAGACACGTTATAAAAACAGAGGCATTCTATTGAGATCAACAGCTAATTTCAATTTGGCCCATGCTATTAATGTGATGTTATTTTGAATCTAATATTCCACTGCAACAGCCACACTCATTCCTCTTTAACCTATAATAACCTAAAATGTTTGTACTTCTCATCCAGCTACTTTTTCCTTAATGTGATTGCTTTGGTGCTTCACTGGCTATTACCTTGTAGCAGTTAACTTGAAGCAGTTAAGGATTTATTTATTTATTTACTTACTTACTTACTTACTTATTTACTTACTTACTTAAGCCTTGCTCAGAATTATAGCCAGCAGGTTAGGTCCACTTGGGTTTGCTGAGCATCTAGTGTAGTTACCTTCTTTGTAGAATTCAAATCTGCAAATGCTGGTTCATGTGCAGTGGATGAAGTCTGTGATTCTTGAATAATTTATTTCGCATACCTATGATGTCTGAAGGATGAAAATGTGATATATATGTATGTATGTATGTATGTATGTATGTATATATATATATATATATATATATATATATATATATATATATTGCTAAACCAAATGTTTGTGGACACCTAAACACACCCATATGTGCATCCCATTTCAGATTTATTCCCCCTTTTTTGTTATAATAACCTCCACTGTTCTGGAAAGGCTTTCCACTAGATTTTGGAGTGTGGCTCTTGGCATTTTTGCCCATTCAGCTACAAGAACATTAGTGAGGTCAGGCACTGATGTCGAGTGAGAAGGCCCAGGGGCACAGTCAGCGTTCCACTTCATCCCAAAGGTGTTCAGTGGGGTTGACGTCAGGGCTCTGTGCAGGTCACGCGTATTCCAGTCTTACCTTGGCAAACCATGTCTTCACGGAGCTCGCTTTGTACACAGGACACTGTCTTGTTGGAACAGCTTTGGGTCCCGTAGCTCCAGTGAAGGGAAAACTTAATTCTAAAGCATAAAGACGCATTATAGACAATTGTGTGCTTCCCATTTTGTCGCAACCGTTTGGAGATGGCAAATAGGTTAAACCTTATCCCAATCAATCAGTGTTTCAGCCACATGCATAGATGTAACATAAGTCTGATAATGTGTTATGCAATAGCGTAGATATTAGCGTAGCGTGATAATAGCGTAGCGTGATATGCAATGGCGTAGAGTGTGATCTCTTTTCCTCTCTAACTGCGTTCCTTGGATGTATAATTTATTCAGGATCATACACAAAATGACACAGAACATGTTTTTCGAAAAAACCCCAATTCAGGTGATTTACTCAGCAAGCTGTTCAGATTGTAACAAGCTGCTGATCTTGAATCCTATTTAGGTGTTTAATGAACCAAACGGTTTGTGACAAGGTTTTTTTTTTCTTTTCTGTTTTTGGAATATAGATAAGCATAACGAATGTTAAGGGCTACATTCTTTAAAAAAAAAAAAAAAAAAAAAAAAGAAGAAGAAGAAGGAGAAAAAAAAGTTAAACTAAGTACAACTCCTTTAGAAAATAAATAATGCATAATTAATACAAGAACTCTGGAAGATTCCTATTTTAGGAGTGTATGCAATGTGTGCTTAAATGGATTCTGAATTCAAAGTGATCCAATCTGTTGAAAATGAACAGATCCATATGCTACACCGAAAGACTACGCACGTACTCGCATAGTTAGGAGCTTCGTTGTCCCGTTTGGGAAATTATTTTCTCACTAAGGAAACACTAAGAAATTTCTTTATTATAACAAGACACATTATCACAAAAAAAATAAATGAAATGTTTCGCTATAACATTATATGTGCCGTTACATTGTATCTAGGAGATTTATTTTAATTATGGAACCACTGATCTAATGTGACAGATTTGGTCCAGACAAGTGGCATTGTTGGAAAACAGGTTAAAAGTGCTTCATTGAAGGAGTGATGTGTTTGAGTTGTTTTTTGAGCAGTGGCACGACTGTTGCACAGGATGGAACGTGTCCTTTCTTTGAACCTCTGCTCGGCAAAATATCTGTGGACAGCCCCGTCTCATTACATGCCACTGTGAGTAATTAATGCTCAAATGCAGCTTGGCCTTGTATCTGTATGTGCAGCTACAGCTGGTGTCTGGAGTGCAAGAGCCAGGAACCTTCCTACACAGAGCAGCAGGCCATTAGATATGGACAATTTTTTTTTCTTACATTTGTTTATCAGACACACACTGAGCAGAAGAGCTAGCTGTCTCAGTCAGATAGACACACGTAGGCGCTCCCCTGAGCGTCCCAGGACTTTTCTGAATCGGTAAAGGCTTCATTAGCCACGACCAGCTTCTCTGCAGAAGGAACATCTGTTTGCTAACTGCTAGCGTCGTTACCCAGCCCTCTCCGTCTGCCTTATTGCCGGCATGGTCCCATGTCTGTTAATAGAATCCTCATTAGGAGGCTGCTTCTTGATGGAGAACAGTGCAAGTGCATGGCAAAACTCTCCCACTGGTGTGTATCATGACAAGCACGTCTAACTATGATTTTGCTCAAAGATCACTGAAATAAACCCACCTCGACCCCAAACGCAAGTGAAAAGGTTGACGTCTTCTGTACTCCTCTACAGAGAATTTTGTCAGCTTAGTTGTGTCTGTGTCAGCATCGATTCTCTCCTGTTCGGTATCAAGACGCACAATGGCGCCGATCTTAAGATAACAGGCTCTGACCAGAAACAGCGCTTGCTCCCTCCGTGACTCCTTGGCAGTAAGGTCAAAACTTTATTTTTAATTTTTTTTCACGGCTTACTCCAGGCTGACGGTGAGTGGAGTTGTTCGAGCATTGCCACAATAGTACTGCGATTTGTTGAGAGCCAGAGCAAAGTCAATTTCTCACTGTCACAAATGATAAAAGTCAGATGCAAAATGACCAAAATGGGCATACCAAAGAGGGTGCTAGGAATGTGCGATCGCAACACCATAGGATCAACAGCGTATGTGACTATTTAGCTGATAGCTGGGCAGGAAAATCTTTTAGGCTTAAATATCAAGAGGTCAAAGAGCTCGCTGAAAGGCAATTAGCCTCATTACCTGGTGTGCCCAGCCGTCAGCTTCACTGGGAATCAACCGGCCACGGCTGGGATTTAGATGGATAATTGTTATATCCAGGTGGGAGCTGGGTGTTGTTTACATGCCCTGTCATACTAATGGGAGTATTGGATGGGCGGATAATCACATAGAAAGCTCACC
Organism: Ictalurus punctatus; assembly: GCF_001660625.3. Lineage (NCBI taxonomy): Eukaryota > Metazoa > Chordata > Actinopteri > Siluriformes > Ictaluridae > Ictalurus > Ictalurus punctatus. The sequence continues at coordinate 4,181,960 of NC_030423.2, forward strand.
TGCCCATACCTTTATCTAGTGCAGCCCCAGAGGTGTTAGGCATGATGAATTTCCCCATCAATCTTTCTCTCTTCCCATCTCTCTCTCTGTCTGCAAGGGCATTCGGTCTAGCCTGGCATGAGCATGTGTTCCCCTGAGCCGAGCCGCTCAGCTGTTCACGCTCTCCACCCCTGTTTGAATGCAGACTCTTGGGAAATCTATGCGGCTACAGATGTGTGCCCAGTGGCTGCTATAAACTCAGAGAGAGGACAGGAGGTATGAAAACCCAAAAATAAAAAATAAAGAGCCAAAATGTATGCTATCAGGGGAAAGTATGGGGAAAGAAAGCAAACAAAAACTCCCAGCTCTCTCTGAGCTGTAATCATTTATGGGTCCCATCCCACCATCGCTATTTTCTTATCCTATCCTCCTGCCTTCCGGTTGCGAATGTATATGTGAGACTGATAATCTCCTGTGTGATCAGTGAGGCAGAAAGGCAACTATTGAATGCCTTTCATCCTCCCTTCTGAGCGGATGGGACTCACCGTCGAATAAAAAACCGCACTCCTACTTCCCGCTCTGGAGCCAAGCCCCTGCGTCTCTGCACGGCAGAATCGAGCACCGGGCTTTAATAGATGCAGCCATTGTTCACAGTGAATTCACAATGCTACTGAAGCCTTTAAGATAATGTGCTTCTTTGCAGCTTGCTACTACAATCATGTTACGATTCGACACACAAAAAAAGAGTCTAAGTGAAGTAATCTGAGTGGCGTTTTTGCCCCGGCTTTCGCCTCGTGGCATAGTCGTGGCACTGTATTACGCTCGAATTATGACACAATATCCAGAGGCATCAAAACTGTCAACATGAATTGTCTGCTTGACTTCAAATACACGATACATAAAGCCAAACCAGAGCGATGAATAATCATTAAACATCCATCACCGTGTCAGTCTGGTCCTGATTAACTCTCTGATTGAGATCCAAATTACAGTCCATCAGCTGTAATTTATATAGTCAGTTCATCAAAATTGTGTTCAGTACGAATACCTGGAGATGACAGTTCTTGAAAACATGGAAGATAATATAATATGCTGCCGTGTCAATATGGTTCTGCCAAATGCTCAGCGGGTAGTGTAGATGGACAGACACTATCAGATTACATTTAAGTTTAGAACTTAAAAAGCAGATCTTTTGTTTCTTGGCAAGACAGCTTGGGTATCATCTTCCTGGCATTCAGTGGGATTTCAAGGAATTTGTGCATTGTTTTATTGGCTGGTATGGATATTATATAAGTTTCCGTTATGGGAGAAATGGCCATCTGCAGTTTATTCTTTTCAGTTGCTTAATTTTTTGTGGTTTTTCCAGATGTACTGTAACAGGAAAGGCCAATAAATCCTTGTCATTATTTGTGGTTGGTCGTATCTCTCATACCCAGTTGTACTAGTTTAATGTATGGAGGGAAACATCTCTGCAACCACATGGAAGATAAAAATCTTGAGGAAGAGACTTATCAGGCCAAATTATTGTTTACGTATCAGTTGTCCATGAGTCCTTATGTAGGTTTCCGTTTCCTAAACTCCCATGTTATTAAGCTTATTAAACAGCCATCCATCCATCTTCTATACCGCTTTATCCTTTTCAGGGTCACGGGGAACCTGGAGCCTATCCCAGGGAGCATCAGGCACAAGGCGGGGTACATCCTGGACAGGGTGCCAATCCATCACAGGGCACAATCACATACACATTCACACACCCATTCATACACTACGGACACTTTGGACATGACAATCAACCTACCATGCATGTCTTTGGACTGGGGGAGGAAACCGGAGTACCCGGAGGAAACCCCCGCAGAACGGGGAGAACATGCAAACTCCACACACACAGAGCCACGGTGAAAATCGAACCCCCAACCCTGGAGGCGTGAGCCGAACGTGATAACCACTAAGCCACCGTGCGCCCTCTTATTAAACATCCTTTTTTTTTTGTACATTTTTATTTGTAACATCCTAATTTTTTTAGTTGAGAGGGCATATCATTTTCCTGCATCCCCTTTGTATCTTACGTTTCCTGCTCCACCGGAATGTTCACACAGGTCTGCCTCGGCTGTCAACAGCATGTCGGCCCAAATCCCTTGTGCGACCCAAGCAGTGTTCGCTCTCTGCCTACAGATGAGTAGATTTTTACTGCTATGTCAGTTTGTCATGGTGACCATTCCTGCACAAGTTTTACTTCCAATATCAGGCATTTCATGTTTCCTCAGAAATAAGGATGTAGCCAAATAAGAATAAATATATATTACTAATAATATAATGTTATAAAGATTATTCTATGAAAAATATGATATGAATACAGCTACAAATTCGAGCTACAGAGGTTTTTTTTTTTCTCATCAAGAAAGCTTGATGGTTCAAAGGGCATCTGGTTGAGATTGGAGGTGTGCATTAGGACTGAGGACTGGGATCCTCTGGGACGCAACAAAAAATGTTCCACAGAAGAAGGATTTGACTTTAATGCAGGACTGAGTGAGAGGTCAGATGTGAAGATTATGGGACAACAACCAAAATAATAACTTCTTGAGTGTGTTTGAAAAATAAAAAATAATAATAATAGTCACATGCACATCACTAGCTGAGCGCGGCCATTTCTACCTCTTTTCCAGTGTTCCCAGGGGCATAGTGGTAGGGTTCTAAATAAATAAATAAATAAATAAATAAATAAACCCTCCAGCTTAGGTCATGCCTACTTCGGATTTGAATCCGAATACAGACACAGATAACATTTTGTAATGAATTTTTTGTGTTATTATATAGAAAATGATGCTTAATCCCCTCCAACTATGTTTTTGTGGACAGGACATTTTATTCGGGTATTTTGAAATTGACCTATTTTCACTGAGAAAACAGGCAAATTTGCATCTTTTTGTTCACATAGTGGTATTCAGAGTCCAGTATATCTTGATGGAAGAACCCATCTTGGTCCTCTCAGTACGCTCCTATGTTCTCCTTGAATTTATCAAGATGAGCATCAAGAATATGGAGTTTGAGAGACATCCTGCAGCCCATTATGTCGTAGTTCTTCACCAGATTCTCAACCAGCTCCACATAATTTTTGGCTTTGTGATTGCCCAGGAAGCCCCAAACCACTGCGACAAAACTGTTCCAGGCCCTTCCTAGTGAGCTTTCTTGGCGATTTCCTTGAAATTCAGGATCTTCTTTATCCGTGGTCTGACAAAGACAGCTTAGGAAAGACGTCTTGAAGGTAACGTACTTGAAGGCTGCGGACTCCTTATCTAGAGCAGAAACAGATCACCTTACAGTGGTCCACCAATGGCTCGCACTTCATGTTTGTTCCCCCCTACAGCGAACCCGGTCCACTGTGGCTAGTCCCGCCTTTGGTGGTGCGCCTTGGTGTCCCTACTGTCCCAAAGTCAAAGATAGCAGGGAAACTTGGTAAAACTTCCTTTTAGACACATACTTTAAGGCGTCCAGCAGTGTCTTGAGGCTGTTGTAATCCTCATTGAAGTCACAAAAAATGACATATTTTGAAATGTACTTGTTTTCCAAATTCCAATGTCCTGGTCACAAAAGCAAAGTCTGAGGGGTTTAATAACCATTTTCTATGCTTTTGTGGTATAAGCCAGTTACTACCCAGGAATAAAAAATAAATAAATAAAAATCTGTTTATAGTGTAATTGCAGCACTGAATAGGTACAAACACAAATAGTGCCATTGTGTGACACCCTTACTAAGTAATCAAAGTCAAACACTTTAAAGATGTACTTTTACATTTTACTGATTCGTCCAAAGCATTTTAAACCTAGAAATTGACATGATTGACTTGAACCTAGAAATTGACGTGACATGCCATAGGGCAAAATATTCCTCAAACCGCCCATCTCATCCAGTTTGGACGATCAAATTAGGTTTTTGTTGTCCCTGAATTTTACAGAACCGTTCGACTTTCAGTTTATGTGCATGAACTTATTGGCAGTTTGGGGGTTAACTGGTAGCCTGGTTGCAGTGACTGTGGACAGAAGCAGGTTAATTAGAGTCTGAGATTTGAGCCCCGCACATGCCCTGGCTGATTTAATCAGTAGGAGTTGAAGTCTGGCACCAGCTCGGCTGCCTAAGGTGCCGGAAAATGTCAGAGATTGACACATCATCACTTCAGGGAGGCTAAACTGGATTTTCGAAGCATACAGCCTCCCCATTTGTCTCTCTGTCCTCAAAAGCCAGCGAGGTTTGACCATATCTACAGAAAATTCTGATAAATGATAAAGCAAGACTCGTGCGTTTGGGTCCACAATCCTGCATTATATGTCAAAATCTGTGTCTTTAAAGCAGAACATTGCAGTGATACTTTCAACTTTTAGTAAGTAAACACTAATGGTCCTTTCTTGGCAAAGCAAATTATGTGCTGTAATATTCACACCAGTAGTGTAATGCAGAGCCCCGTTAAAGTGGCCATGGCCTTTTTTAATCACTAAATATGAGGCGGGCATGGTGATGAGAATATTTGCCTCACACCTCCAGGGTTGCGGGCTCGAAGTTCTCCCTGTGCTTTGGGGTTTCCTCAGGGTACTCCAGTTTCCTCTCCCAGTCCAAAGACGTGTTGTAGACTGAGTGGCGTTTCCAAATTGTCCATAGTGTGTGAATGGGTGTGTTAATGTGCGTGTGATTGTGCGCTGTCGTGGGCTGGCACCCCGTCCATGGTGTCCCCCGCCTCGTGCCCGAGTTCTCTGGGATAGGCTCCAGGCTCCCCATGACACTGTGTAGGATAAGCGGTACAGAAAATGGATGGATGGATCACTCTCTGACGTCCAGAGTTACAAATGCACTGTTAGCATGGTGTGTGAATTCCTGCTCTAACAGTTCCTCAACCTATCATAGATGACAGTGGTGGCTTGATGGTTAAGGCTCTGGGTTACTGAACAGAAGGTCGGGGGTTCAAGCTGCCACTGTTGGGCCCTTGAGCAAGGTCCTTAACCTTTTCTGCTCCAGTTGCGCTGTATCATGGCTGACCCTACACTCTGACCCCAGCTTCCTGACTGGGGTATGCAAAGAAAAGAATTTCACTGTGCTGTAATGTGTACATGATCAATAAAGACTCATTATCACTCGAGAGATATGCCATGCAGTTATTATTTTAGTTTGAACCTGCCCACATTTTCTAATGAATTTAGCTTAGTTGATTGTATTTCTCAAAATTGAAGCAAACTATTATCCTAATTGAAAGCAGCATGATCATGGGCAGGCAGTTACTAATGACCACCATTAATGTGAACTTGGTGAAAACCTCTTGTTCATGCAACTTTTTTGTTTTTAGTTCCTGACATACACCTCTAGCCTCAACCGGGTGCCCTGTGGGGAAAAAAAAAAAAAATGAATAGCGTGTCTCTGATTCATAACTGTATTTGTATTTGTTTAGAACACATTATGTGTTCATTTACATCCCTAATTCAAACTATACACTATTGTAAACTCTGATCTACTCCTTTAAGGTGTTCAGCCTGTTATCTTACCAAGACCAGATTGTTGTTGCCTCTTTGTAACGGAGGCCAAGTTTCCATTGGCTGCTAGACTACTGCGCTTATAGTCAGGGGGTCAGTGTTTCTGTGAGGCCCGTTCAGGTTCATCCATGGCACCATATGCCGTATGAAAAGACTGCATATGGCTTTGCTTGTGAAGGGTCTGCACACGAAATTGTACACAAGCTACAACAGCATGATGTTTAAAAGCAGCAACGTTTAATGCTTATCTTTTTAACATCACAGAACACTGCGTTGTTTTCACTTGCTCAGCTCTGCTTTTAAGTACGTACTGAATTAATAGAACAGCTCTCAGTAGCTTGTACTGAGCAGTGATAAAATGGCATTGTGTGGCAATAAACTTACTTTGCTGAAGTATCATGACTCATAAAGATCCAGTGTCCTCCACTAATATTGGCACTCTTGGTAAATATGAGCAAAGAAGGCTGTGAAAATTTGTCTTTATTGTTTAACCTTTTGATCTTTTGTTTAAAAAGTTTACAAAAATACTGTGCTCTCATGGATATCAAACACAGGTCTTTGTTAAAAATAGGTGTGTCACAATGGGTAAGACCAAGGAATATAGCTGTGATGTGCAGCAAAAGGTTCACAAAATGGGAAGTGGCTATATGAAAATAGCACAAACATTGAAAATGCACATTTCCACAATCAGGGCAATGATTAAGAAGTTCCAGTCAACTGGAAATGTTATGAATCAACCTGGAATTGGACACGTGTCTATATCGTCTCAACACACTGTGAAGAGGACGGTTTAAGCGGCCAAAAAATCTCCAAGGATCACAGCTGGAGAACTGCAGAAGTTAGTTGTGTCTTGGGGTCAGAAAGTCTCCAAAACTACAATCTGAAGTCACTGACATCACCACAAGTTGTTTGGAAGAGTTTCAAGAAAAAAGCCTCTACTCTCATCCAAAAACAAACTCGAGCGTCTTCAGTGTGCAGACACTACTGGAACTTCAAATGGGATCGGGTTCTATGGTCAGATGAAACCAAAATCGAGCTTTTTGGTAATAAACACAGAGGTGGTTTTGGTACACAGAGCGGTAGTCATATGGAAAAGTACCTCATGCCCACGGTTAAATATGGAGGTGGATCTTTAATGTTTTGGGTCTGTTTTTCTGCCAGAGGACCTGGACATTTTGTTAGGATACATGGCATCATGGACTCTATCAAATATCAACAGACATTAAATGAAAACCTGACTGCCTCTGCCAGAAAGCTTCAAATGGGCCGTGGTTGGATCTTCCAGCAGGACAACATTCCAAAACATACATCAAAATCAACACAAAAATGGTTTACTGACCACAAAATCAAGGTCCTGCCATGACCATCCCAGTCCCCTGACCTGAACCCCATAGAAAACCTGTGGGGTGAACTGAAGAGGAGAGTCCCCCAGTGTGGACCTCGAAATTTGAAGGATCTGGAGAGATTCTGTATGAAGGAACGGTCTCAGATCCCTCGCCATGTATTCTCCAACATCATCAGGCATTATAGGAGAAGACAGAGCTGTTATCTTGGCAAAGAGAGGTGGCAAAAAGTATTGACTAAAAGCGTGCCAATAAATGTTGCACACCAACTGTATATTCAAAAATGATGTTTTTTGTTTTTTTTTATAAACCTGTCTTGTGTTTGCAATTGATTGATATCCATGAGAGCCGAGTATTTTTGTGGATTTTTTTAAACACGTGATCAAAAGATAAAGCAATAAAGACAACTTTTCACAGCCTTCTTTGCTCATATTTACCAAGGGTGCCGATATTACTGGAAGGCACTCTATGTGTGGAACAGGGTGAAATATCACACTAAGCATCAACTCATTTTGTTACCTTGGCCTGTGAGGTTGTTTTTTTAAGAATGCTCTGAGAAATGTTTAACACAGCATTTTCATTGAAAGCATAACAGTATTAGCCTTCTACATTTGATTTAATTATGCAAATCCATCCATGGAATTTTATAGAATTAGAACCACTATTGCTTTCCGTTCACCCAGAATGGAGCTCAGTTCACAAATATACAATTTACTTTCCAATCCTGGCCAGTGTTGGGTAAGGTACTCAGAAAATTACTACTTTAAAATTGCAATTTGATTACATTACTGATTACTGCATGTAATCAGATTACTAATTACATTACTTTCAAGTTACTTTCAAAACCTATTAAACCTACAAAAATACACTACAAAAAAATTGGATTTAGCATAAAACTTTCCTCAGGTGTTGTCACTGTTTGTAGGACGACCAGAATGATAAAATATAAAACTTTTCTAACTAGGCTAGTTTGGTATCGCTAGCCAAGTGGAGGCAGAGCTAAGCTAACACTGTATGTGTTTAGCTGCTACAGAGCCATGTAGAGTACATTCTCTTTCCTTATGCTCTGCTCATATCATGTTCACGTAAACTGGAACTCGTATAGACATTTACGCACCTTGTTTTCCTGCTCAGAATGAGAGGATGTTACCGTTTCAGTTTCAACCCCTTTACCGCTTTACAAAAACGGCGTATATCCATTTTTCCTCACACTCACTGTGAGCGAGCGTTTGTCAGAAGTGAGAGACTGTCAGCCAATAAGACACGAGTATTTTCCACATGTGTATTTCCCTGTAAACTCTGTCTGATCGGTCTCGCCTCCGTTCACTCAAGATATAAAATTACAACACTGCCGTCAGTTAAGTAGTGACAAACCGCTCCGAGTGGAGAATTATTCAGGGCGAAAGAAAAAATCTTCTGGGCAAAAACGTGATTTATTTTAAAACTGCATTTTACTTCATATTGTTTTCTTAACAATAAATTTACAACGTAAATAACGTAATTTTACTGACGTCAATAACTGTCATCAGATTAGATATATTTAATATGTAGTGCGTTACACTACTGCGTTATCAGAAAAAGTCATTAGAATACAGTAACGTGTTATACCCAACGCTGATCCTGGCTCACATGAAATGATTATGGCATGTTGGCTGCAATTATGATGCAGAGTAAATAATAATTACAGAGGTAAGGGGATTATGGCTGAGAACTGGATTAACCTCTGCAATTAGGATATTGATATGACATATCGGACCCACTCAAGTCAGGGCCTTACTCAGTGTTCATTTTGTACATGAAAATTACCTTCTTTTTTTTTTCTTTTTTTTACTGGCACTGACTAAATAATAACTAAACAATAGTTAACACTTCTACTCAAAAATATGCAGAAATATAACAAAATGTACACAGCATGCAGTACAGTATCGCACACTGACTGACTGACTGACTGACTGACTGACTAGTCAAAAGGAAGCATGATCTGTCACAGTGGAGGTATAGAGCGTTAACGTCTGCCATCTGACAGCTTGTCTTACTTACACCCACCCACACACACACACACTCACACACACACACACACCATCATCATCACACACTCCCGTGAAGGAGCACAGCTGCATTGAAGAACATGATTATGTCTTGATGCAATAGGAATAAATTTCTGCCTTCATGGTTCCATTTCAGTCTTTACTGCGTTCAAATGAGCAAAGGCAGTAGGGTACTATTTTAGGCCTCTGTTTACACAGCGTGTCTGTTTGAATTAGCACGAGCATATGTGTTGTTCTACTGCGGGGCCTGTTATCACACTGGCCAGGGTCTTGGAACTGGCCTCAGACAGGAGACATCCATGTCACATCCAGACACACACGGCTGTCAAGGGACGCATGAAGAGAGATGTCTGCCTCGTGCAGTCAAACATTTACCTGTTAATGCTTGCTCAAACATGAGCATCAAGTCAATATTGATGCGCTGTTCCCGGAATCAGCGAGACAGAAGGTAAACTGGAGGTCGAAAAAAAAAAAAAAAAAAGTTGGGGGGTAGGGGGTTCGGGGTTTGACAGATTTCATACGATGTTCCAGAAGTTATCAGCTTGTATTTGTTTTTGCTCATTTCGTCGCGTTCCTGTTTTAATGCGTTTTGGCACCACTATTTGAAGCTGTGAAGAAGCATAAGTGCTGTACAGACAGCATGAGCTGTATTTTGTGCTTAATGAGGAGAGTGTGTGGGAAAAGAGGAGGGAGGGAGAGAAAGCATATTTTAGAAATGGCCTTAAGGTATTTCTCTGTCTCTCATTGTGGAAGAGTAGGAGTTGGTTTGCCTGAAGATGTGTTTTAATCTATGGGTCTGCGTGTGTGTGTGTGTGTGTGTGTGTGTGTGTGTGTGTGTGTGTGTGTGTGTGTGTGTGTGTGTGTGTGTGTGTGTGTGTGTGAGTGGCTAGGCTGCATCTCTAAAACCTAATGAGATAGAAATCTTTAAAAGCTCAGAGGCAGTACTGTTAAAAACATAGTGCTCAACTATTTGCTATACAGGGACTTTTCTGCCTATAATTTTCCCTGAGATCTCACTGCCATGATGTCACTGGAGATTGGGAGGAGTGTACTCTTCTCTCTCTCTCTCTCTCTCTCTCTCTCTCTGTCTCTCTACCTATCTATCTATCTAAATCTAAATCTTGCTCTCAGCATGCTAGAGCACCATGGTCAGTGCTGGACGTTAGGTTCTTTGAAGACCCCCTAAGGGTCTGCTTCTGCTGATTTCTCTCACAAATTTAACTGCCTTGTCCACACAAGCTCCTGGCAGCTGAAATTGTATCTCGGCCATCCAGGCTGGCTGTCGGAGTCAAAGTGGAGCCAGGAATAGAAATGATCTCTCCGTTCACATTTCATGGTCGAATTGCATGTATTTGTGTATGACTATAAATCCCCGTTTACATAAATTTGATTACAAATATTATGCTTTTCATGCTTTTCAGCGTTTCTGAGTCAAATTACCTCTCTGTCTGAGTGAGCTTCCCATGGTGGGCTCTGTGATTCCAAAAATAGCGTACCCTTGGCTTCAGTCAGCCTTGCTCAGTGGGAGGTTGTTATTTTGTTGTTGGTGGTTGTGTTTTTCAAAATATCCTCCTCGTGAACGCCATGTAAATGGAGGGAATCGTTTATACTCGACGCACTGGAGTGAACCCATTTGGCTGCGAAGTGCATGGACAAGGAATCGGAAAAACACTTTAACGGGTGTTGAATGTAATGAGATTAGTGGCAAGGCTTACACTCACATGGCACTGAGATAAACAGCGATAACACAGTAATAACTCATTATTCCTCTAGTCTCTGAATCGGCACGAGTTACAGCTCACTGGCATCCTGTTGGTCGTGTTGAGTGGTGCATGACTGTCAGTGTGTTGTTGTTGTTGTTGTTGTTTTTTACAGTGCAGAGAGAAAATGGGAGCAAACGTGATGTTAGTGATGTTTGCTTGTGCTGTGGGTGAAAAAAAAAATGTGTTTCTCGAAGCCTTCTGTATGTAGGTCTGGTATTGTAGTGAGGGCAATTGTCAAAATAGATGGAGAGTGAGAAATAAATAGAGGGAAAGGAAGGCAACAAAGCCATCACAACAAAGATATCCTGAAGCAGTATAGCCCATCCCAAGTACTTCACCCAGCTGAGGTACTGTATGAATGTTGTTAGCTGCGAGGATCATTCACAGCTCAGATCATACATTTTCCACAGAGCATAAGATATGCTAGCGCAGTATCTGTTTTTAAATCCTTGGCCTAAGGTGAGTGTTGGGACTTTTAACTCTCACAGATGTAGAGCTACTTCATAGGACTGTAATGAAGTGTGTAGTATCATTCATACTAGTAGGCACTAACATACACAACCCTCTCTCTCTCTCTCTCTCTCTCTCTCTCTCTCTCTCTCTCTTGCAACCCCCCAACTATATTCCAAATATTTGGGATAAGTGTTTGAGATGTAGTTGAGGCGGAAATTTTGCTGAGGCCCGGCAAACCAACGCACATTAGCTCTTGAGGGCTAAAGTTTAATCAGTCATGTTTCATTTTGCTACATTCTAATGCACAGGTTTTGTTTCATTATATGCTTCCAAGAGTCTGCAGGGATCATGCAAAAAAAAAAAATTCTATTGATGCATCCCTAATAATTATCAGTAGTATTAGTTGTAAGGTTTAGGAAAGGATGAAGGCAGAATGCACAGAGCATCTTAAAGAATTAATTAAGTGGGATAGTGCATTAAAAACAAGGAGATGTGATGGAAGGAAGCTGCGAGAGAGAGACAGAGAGAGAGAGAGTTGGATGATTGAACTGGAGGCATGTTGGAAGATTAGTACAGTACAGCAGTGTGGACAGAGTGGACGTGATGTGGCAGATGAGCACCTTAGAGTGTGTGCTATCGACTGTGGAGTGTCGTGCCGTGGTTAGTGGAAGATATTGTGCTTGTCCGGTCTGAGAGATGCATCAATCCAGCAGCCCAGATGCTGTCGATTGGATCATTCTCAGCCATCTATCGTCCATGGTTGGCGAATAAAGCTTTATCTGTGCAGTTTTTTCTTGATCTCTCACTCTTTCTCCTCAGCCCCTGGCTGCTGCTCCTCTTCAACCAGGTTTTGAGTTGTGCAAGAGATTAGTGCTTTATTTGCCTTCCGAAGAACTGGGAGAACATTCAAAACTTCACATGGATAGTAACCAGAGTTCAGAATTGAACCCTGGGCTCAACAGTTGTGAGTCACCAACACTACCTGCTGTGCCATCAGATACTCATGTTATTCCCTATAACTTGCACTCTTTGGCAGGAACTATATATAGGTTGTCTCACTATCTATATCCAGAAAGCCAATACTTTTGTTCTCTGTGACATCCACATGTGCAATCCAGGAAGTGTAACTGTACATGAGAAAAACAGCCTTATTGGTAGTCATTGTGTAAGGACTGTAATACACGTTATACACTGGCCAACCACATAGGGACACGACCACCTGCAACTATCTAATCAGCCAATCATGTGGCAGCAGTGAAAAACAGCTAAAAACAGGCTATGTTGTTTCCAGTATCCAATTGTCCAGTGTCGGTGACCTTGTGCCCACTGTAGCCTTAGATTCCTGTTCTTGGCTGACAGAAGTGGAAGATATAGCCCATCCGATCTGTTTTTCTGCTCACCTCGGTTGTAAACAGTTGTTATTGGAATTACCGTAACTAATCCTGTCGGCTTGAACCAATCAACAAGGCATTTCTGCCTGCAGAACTGTCTCTTACTGGATGTTTTTCTGCTTGTTTGTTTGTTTGTTTGTTTGTTTGTTTGTTTTTCACACCATTCTATGCAAACTCTAGAGACTGTTGTGTGTGAAAATCCCAGGAGATCAGCAGTTTCTGAAATACTCAAACCAGCCCATCTGGCAGCGAAAAAATCATGCATGGTTTAAAGTCACTGAGATCACATTTTTCCCCATTCTGATGTTTGATGTGAACTGAAATGCTTACCTTTTTCTGCATGATTCAGTGCATCGCTCTGTTGTCGCACGATCAGCTGATTGAATAATTGCATGAATGAACAGATGTACCTACCTATGTTCCTATTAATGTAGCCGGTGAGTGTTTCTGCTGAGATTTTTCTCATTAAAACCAGAAAAGCGAATGAGCAAGTTAAATAGTACAGTCGAAAGCCGCACCTTGATGATGGTAAATTGCTTCATTTATATGCAAACATGCCGTACAGAGTGGTGGGCAAAAATGCATTCCGAGGTGTGATTCAGCAGCGTAGTGGCCCAGCTGATGGTGTCTCATGTCATATTCCATTTATGATCCAGTACGCTAACATGGTAAAACAGCATCAGGCATTGTAATCCCCTAGCTCATTTCACAGGCTGAGGGGAAGACTGGTGTGTAATATTCTATTATAACTCATGGGATTGCTGTTGCTTGAGGATAGGAATGAGAGGATGCACTCTTTGCCCTTTGTGATTGCAAAGGAATCGATTTACAGCTATTCTACAGCCTAATCTATAGGTACGACATTTGTGGCATTCCAGAAATCATGCCTGGCCCTGGAGACAATTTGCTGCATAATAGGAGCCTCCGTGCTGCTGTCTCAGAAAAAAAAATAATAAAAAATGAACATAATACTGCAGCAGGTAGCTGCTTGACTGCACCTAGCATGAGTTTTTGCCATATTTGTCGTAACTATGGAGACAGGATTCTGAGTCAATGGTAGGAGCCTAGACGGAGATATATTCGTGTTGATTGGATGGTCTAGATCCCCACAGCTTCCTTACTTGGCCTCTTAAACAAAAGGAAGTGGAGCTGTTGCATGAGCAAGAGCCATTTTTAAAACATCACCATTGCCAAAGCTTTACAGTGTAAACCAAGGCGATGAGGAAAATCTGGATTGCCTGAGCGAGAAAAACAGGATGATAACGACACATTGGGCAGAACAAGAGATGGTTCCGCTGTAGGATCGCAGTCCTCCATGGCAGTGAGAGAGGCTTGAGGGATTTCGCAGCCACACTTGGGAGATGTCTCAGAGGAATGAGCTGAGACTAAAATGCCATAACCATGAACCATAATCATGAGAGTGCAAATGTGCTAGTGTGTGAATCAGCCAGTGGACACTAGAGAGAAACATATGAAGACAGGAGCTCTGACGCTTCTCTGAGGGGTTTGCTGTCAACCCTGTTTTTTGTTCAGTTCGGCTCTACACTCTTAGAAAAAAAGGGTACTATACGATAATGTTCCTTGTCAGTGGGGAGGAATCTTTTGTGTCTGTCTATTTCATGGTAATGTGAATATAGTTTACCTTTATAATGATTTAAGGTACATTATTGAACCCAAATGTTCTTCCTGTGCTTCAGGGGTTTCCTCCCCCAGTCCAAAGACATGCTTTGTAGTCCGATTGACATTTCTAAATTCTCCGTAGTGTGTGTATATGTGTGTGTGATCGTGCCCTGTTATGGGCGCCCCGTCCAGGGTGTCCCCCACCTTGTGGCCCGAGTTCCTCGGGATAGGCTCCAGAGGCTCCAGGATCCTCTGCGACCTTGTGTAGGATAAGCAGTGTGGGAAATGGATGGATGTATGAATGGGTAGAATTGAACCTGAACAGTAACTATCATTAATTAGCTTTAAAAGTACTTTCATGCATACTACATGTACCTTACTAAGTAAAAGATATACACTAAAGGTACAGATGTACTCTTGAGCGTACCAACCCAGCATCAAGGACAGGTGTCTTTGAGTTCCCTGTTTTCTGAGCATGTATGCTGCTGGTCTGTATTGATCTGCAGGGATTAGTGGTAACCCAAATATTTAATACGACATTAAAATTAGCATAAGCAGAAGTCGACAATATAATTTTTCACACCTACTGCCAAAATTAAGAAAACGTGTTCTGGTGTCCTGTTGCTTTAAGCACAGGCCAGTAATTATAAGCGCGTGTACTGTAGCTCATCAGTGCACTCTCAGCTGATGATATGTAGCAGCTCATAGCCCACCATGTGATGTGATGATACACGTGGTGCAAGGTCACTGGTTTGTATCTGTTGTGAAATATCTGTCATTGGCCAATCACAGCATCTGCTATGCAGCCGGTTAACTAGTGTCTTGAGAGGAGGAGGAAACGGTCGAGGTCGACAAAGCCCAGGCATGCAGCAGCATTTTAGCTGGGCCAAATGAGTGATTACCTCCCAGCTCCTCTCATAATTCACCATGACCTCAATCTGCCAGCAGAGCCACTCGCTGATAGATAGGCCTGCAGGTTTATGCGCTCGGCACCCATGTCAAACAGAGCCTGAAGGCCCCTCTATCTGGTGTTTATACAATGCCGACGTAATAACAATCCCAAGTGTTCGTTATGACAGCTAATGTAGACTTGACATATTTAATAGCTCATATTAAGATCATTAACGTCAGTGGGAGGTCAGTGTTACGGTATGAAAGTTGTAGCTAGCTAGTATTATATTAACCGAACAAGATACGTATTACAAAAAAAAAACAAAAGTTGAACCAAAGAAGTTAGAAATCTGACAGCATTATTCCCCAACGTGTTAATGTTAGCGCATAGAACATGGCATGCCATTATTTCCTTTGCGTAATCATCTTCGTCTTCAAAATGAGAGCGCAATATTTCACTTTTGTCCACTCGACAGGTTCTGACATTTTCATCTCATTTTTATTCATCAAGGAAAATGTCATTACATTTCGTCATATATTTTGAGGAGAAGGTTGAATTATTATTTGGTTATCATTGCATTTTCATTACGGACAGTAGATCACTGATGAACATTTTTCGTCTACAAAGTTAACAGTTAACATTCTACTGGCTCCGGGGACACTCAGGGGTCTGCGATGTTCCAATTTTGTTGCAGTGGTGGAAACCACAACATATTATATTCACAGTTATTATGCCTATTAATAATAAAAGCCAAACTATTGGCACCCCATTCAGGGTGTACCTCGCCTTGTGCCCCATGCTCCCTGGGATAGGCTCCAGGTTCCCCCCAACCCTTTAGGATAAGCGGTATAGAAAATGGATAGATGATAGCCAAACTATTATTGTAGATGTTTAAACAAGGTGGTTAGTTTTTAAATAGTTTAATAATGAAATCTGCACTAGGGGGAACTGATTTTTAGTTTTGTAGTTGACAAGTTCCCTGACTGTAACGAATTTGAGAACCCGTGATCCAGTTTATGGAAACACACACAGAGAAAAAAAGGAACATCTGTTTGCAGACACGAAACACAAAAGTCTTTTAAAACAAAAGTTAAATAATAAAAAAAAAGTAAAGTAGATAAACCTTCTAGACTTGAGGGAATCATGCATAGTTTGACGTTTGATGCAATATTATATCATTTACATTGCTTTCCATGTATAGTTTGTCCCATAAAGATACTCTGTAGAACCATATAAAAGAGATTTTCTATCAGAGATTGTTCCAAGAAGCACTTCTTTAGGAACCTAAGAACTATCCAAAAATTCATTGAGGAGTCTTTTTTTCCAAGACTTTACATATAGGATAATAAGCCTTAGCATTTGTAGATGTAAAGCGCAAGTTAAGGATAAATTGGGAAGTAGCTAAGCACACAATTAAAAGCACTAAGTGCATTATTTGCAGGGCAATTTCTCAATCAGCAAGTAATTTATATCTGCTGTACTACAGCGAGGTGACCCTTGCCTAGAATAATTACTTCAATCAATCAGTAAGACACGGAGGCAGTTTGGACGCTCCTCCATAGCAGGAGCAGACATGATTACACAAGGGACACGGATGTAGCCGGCAAGATTTTGAGTCAAATATGGCTCTCACTGCCTCTGGGTTTTTGGCTGGACAAGGGATGCAGGGAAGGGGCCAAGAATAATGCCTAAGGTAATTTATTTTCCTTAGAGACAGGTAAAGGGTAGAGTTGTGTTTAAGATACTGCAATCAGTTCCATGGTGTTGCACAGGGCTTCCAGCAGAACACAAAGAACAGAGGATCGTTAGGTCAGTGTATGAAGAGCGAGGGCAGGGACAGATTTGCCACTTTCTTGGCCCCGCGGTGGCCGTCTTTCATCTTGCACATACTGTGCTAATGCTTCAGAGAGCTCGAAGATATCCTTGACATCTGCTCGGCTCACTCGGGGAGTCTGGCCTCTGTCCTGACCAGAGCTTCAGTCATGGAGCTGCTCCAAGAAGCAAAGTGCCCCACAACCCACTCTCTCACAAGTGCATTCTCATAGCTTTATGCCTGTACACACACACACACATACACACACACACATGCTCAGTCTCTTATCCAACCTGTATTGTCCTTCAAGAATGATCGCAGCATTGTAGAGGAGGCAAAATGCAGTATGGATTTATTTTTCTAGACCTTCTCAGCACAGGGAATTCGGTACAGAAACAAAACTTCATTAAAAGTGTACACTGTGCAAACTGAGCAATATTTGCACTGGTCATTTCTTTCTCCACAATTTGGCTCGTAAAACGTTATCTTGCTGCAAATGAGGAGGTCTAAGTGGTTGGCAAACATTGTCAGTGTGCACTGGGGCAGTGTGGCGCATGCAGGTCCTCAGATCAATTGTGCAATCAGGTAGGAGATTGCCCAGAGGAGGCTGAGCCAGTAATCCTTTAAGAGACTAAACTGAAAAAAAAAAAGTGCACTGCTGCAGCAAAAGTGCACCTTATATCCGAGCCCAGGCTATTTTAGGCAGCAAAATGTGTGCAGTCATATATCTCTTGATCATTTCCGAGGTGTACAAGAGCCGTAGTACAGTACTAATACGTGTGTATGTGCCCATTCCCTTCTGTATTTAGCCTCCCAATAGCAGTGCATGTGTAGGCAGACAGCTTTGGCTCCGTTTGCTGCAGAACTATTACGTTGGAGGAGTGGTTAGTAGTACTACTGAACAGCCAAATGCTAGAGAGACTTGACCCTCCATCAGAATTGGTACTTGTTATGGAAAGTCATGCTGTTCTGTACCTACGCAAAGAACTAAATCTACTTTGTTTTAGCAAGGGAGTAGGTGTGCATACTGTGACGGAGCATCACAAGCAGTGATCAGAAGCTTTGTGTGATATCCAGAAATGAACTCTAGCCCACCACCCTTTCCACCTGAGAAAATCCTGGTAGTAAATACGAACGAAGCAAATGTTGCCTGTTATATAAATGCATTGCTGTACGTGGCCATCTGTCCATGTGTTTGTTAAAACATTAGATTTAATTACGCTCCACTTTCTATGAACACGTACCATAGGACAGAAGTATTCGCTTTAGATTGAGAATTATATAGTGAGAATTTAATAGTTATTAAAGCCTGTTGTCAAAATCACTCATAGCTCAAAGTGTTATTTAAAGTTTGTTTATCTCCTTTTTTTTGCAGGTCTGTTCCATCGTGCCATCATCCAGAGCGGTTCAGCGCTATCCAGCTGGGCTGTCAACTACCAGCCTGTGAAATATACACGTCTGCTTGCAGAGAAGGTGGGCTGTAATGTGCTGGATACCATGGACATGGTGCACTGCCTGCGGAAGAAAAACGCCCGTGAACTAGTAGAGCAGGACATCCAGCCTGCACGCTACCATGTAGCCTTTGGGCCAGTGATTGACGGTGATGTGATCCCAGATGACCCAGAGATCCTCATGGAGCAGGGCGAGTTCCTCAATTACGATATTATGCTGGGCGTGAACCAGGGTGAGGGCTTGCGCTTTGTGGAAAATGTTGTGGACTCTGAAGACGGCGTCTCAGGCAACGACTTCGACTTCTCTGTGTCTGACTTTGTAGACAGCCTATATGGCTATCCAGAGGGGAAGGACACCCTGAGGGAGACTATCAAGTTTATGTACACGGACTGGGCTGACCGAGACAACCCAGAAACACGCCGCAAGACCCTTGTCGCACTCTTCACTGACCATCAGTGGGTGGAACCATCCGTGGTGACGGCTGACCTGCACGCTCGCTACGGCTCGCCGACCTATTTCTATGCCTTTTATCACCACTGCCAGAGTTTGATGAAACCCACCTGGTCAGACGCGGCACACGGAGACGAAGTACCATATGTCTTTGGTATCCCCATGATCGGGCCTACTGACCTGTTCCCCTGCAACTTCTCTAAAAATGATGTCATGCTCAGTGCCGTAGTTATGACCTACTGGACTAACTTCGCCAAGACTGGGTGAGTGCTCCTGTTTAGTAGATCATTCTAAGAAACCAACGTATACCGGGACAAATGTTCAATTTGGGCCATATGATTCATATTGATTCATATATCATCAAGATCAGTGTCAGACAATATGAGCAGCAATGAAAATAAGACAACGAAAAGCCTTACCCCATTCATCTTTCACTGTGTATGTGTGTTTGCTCTATATAAGAAAATATAGTGTAGATCACGTGTAAGAATATGTACTGCATGACTGGGACAAGGGTTGAAAAGAGAAAACCATAAGACATTTTGGCCCGTGGCAATATCGATCAGCTCAGCTCTCTGCAGTCGATCACTAGCTCCCCAGCTGTCTTGACTGTTTTCCCCTCTTCTTCAGCTCAGTTTTGCCCAGAGCAAAAAGCATTATGGATTTGTATAAGCAAACCTTGTAATCAGGTCCAACAAAACAAATCTAATTTGATGACCACTATTGCTAGAAAAATCATCGATCGCTCATGCCTCTGGTTGCGTAAATTGTGCTGTTTTGCCATTCGTAATAAAATGACATTGCCTGACATTTATAAATCATTCTATGAACGATGAGAATATACAAAAGGTGAAGTGGGAAATAAGATAGACTATAAGATTGCTTATAGTTGGATTGCTAAAAATATATATATATATAAATAAAAAATTGCAAAAGGCTCTGAAAAGCCTCCAGACAAACATCTGTCTGGGCAAAGTCACACAGCTTAAGGGCACTCCACATTTCATATTTTAATTTCAGATTCTGGCCACAAGAGTAGCATCGTGAACGACATATTTTTATGAGAGTGTATTGCATGAAACACACTGGACTTGCCCAACAGAAATAATCCTCCACAACTTTTCAGGGGGAAAGATTTAAATGAAATTCCTATTCCTATTGGATGTATAGAACATTATATAACTTTATCTTGCAAAGAGCATACTGTGACACATAGTCCTTTAAAACCTGACTAAACACGAATAACAATCCTGACCAAGAGTTATCTTGTTTCCATGGCATTGTTTTTGGTTAGGGGGTTTATTAGAGGGCAGCAGAGCTTAGACAGTACTGAGGATTAAATATTTGAGAAGCAAATCTCAGTCCTGTGAAGAACTTAAGGTCTGAGATGACCTCTAACCCAACATGCATGTTGACCCTGCTGACCTCTTCACACCTTGCCCACGGTGCAGTTGGCATTTGTCTCCAAGCAGGGAAAAGATTTGCCACAATCAACAGGTCTGTTCATGCCAGCTGTTTAATAATGAGATGACCCAGATCCAGCCATTGCTATCAATCTGATGTGTGCAATATATTAGTTCTGTGTATACAGATATCCTGTCTGAGTGCACGTCAACAGCATGTATCATTCCCCAAACCTAAATTCCACTTTTTGCTTTACAGGCTTCTTGGGTCATTGCAATAGTAAAAGGGCATGAAAATTCCCATTTGCTGTAGAAGGTACCAAATTTTACAGAAAAATCACGATTGAAAAAAGTAAGATAGACCTACTATATGCTAGTGGCTTATCCTAATGGATTCTTGATACGAGAACCAAAAATATTCAGTTCGTGTACATGATTGATCAGAAATGAGGAGAAGTCTATTTTCTCTACACTGAATCAGCCATGCAGGGATTGTGTATTTTAACCCGTGTCTATTACATTTGTTTTGCCATTTTTCCAACCACACCTTTAGCCTTGTGATTTAAAGAAAAATAATAATAAATAAATTTTAAAAAATAAAAAAAACCTCCCCAGAAAACCACTGTTTTTAATAGAAATGGCTGTGTTAATAATTACATTCCCAATCCAGCTGTTTTCAGCATCAATCCTTTCTTTTCAGTAGCTTTTACCAACACTAAAACACTACCCATGCTGTTCTGAGCCACAGTAGTCGGTAATAAGAACAATCATTCTCTGTTTTCTTTTATCTTTTCTCTGAGTACAATTTTTGCTTTTGTTTATTTTGTTATTTTTATTAACCTGAGTCTTACTGACATGAATCCAGATAAAACTTGTGTGAAACGACTAGTGTATAATCTGTATATTGCTTATGTGCAGAGACTGAGAACCTGTCCACTCATGCATCAGTTAATGTTAATTTAGTCATACAGGTTACACTGCCAAAACAGCAACGGTAATTTTACTTATCCTCTTCATTTTCACATCATTAGCGCCTTAACTTTAATCTTTCCATCATTTGTCTCCAGTCTCGTGTAGTTATTTACTCGTTTATGGAAAGTATCGTACTTGGAATATGTATTTGCTTGGCTGAAAATTCAATTAGCAGCGGCTTCACTTAACACCGCAATATACATCTACCTTGTCTTATTCTGGCTCAAACCACATCGTTCACATGATGTAATGCTTGACGTTAGGTCGGTAAAATGTTTTTTAAAAAATGTATTTATTTATTTATTTTTAAAAGACACTGCTGCATCTTAATAAGAGGAACTTTGCAAGCCAGTGCACTCAGACGATGAGGAGACCACACTCAAACGTCAGCTGACCCCATTACACAAGGCCAGCCTGTTCTTTCCCAGGATTGGAGCTAATTACATCCTTCGTTTTCTGGCTTTGTCTCAGCGGAGACCACTGGCAGTCTCATTGCGATTTAAAAGGGCTCGTGTATGGTTTGTGTAACTGCACCCCTCTCTGTTTTCAATACCGTCTTAGTTAAGCTCAGCTACTGATAGGAGAGCTGCCGCCAGTATCCTAATTAACTTAGGTTAAGCTAACACAGTGGCTTGTTACAGAGTCTGAGTCTGTATTGATCTGGGTGCTATGCTGTAACCACAATACAATGATACAATTACAGCTTTCCTATCAAAATGTATGTGGTATTCCACTAGGGATGCATACGATTACTTATATACATCATGGGTACGAAATTTCTCGTCCAAATCAATATCGATATTTATACCGATTATCAAAAGTAAGTAACCTACTTAATATTAATCACAAAAGCGCTTCATGGAACATTTTATTCAGCTTATCATGAATGCATGCATGTTCATGCACTTAGGCTGCTGGTCTCGTTCTTTACAGTTAAATCGACATCGATTTAAAAAAAAAATTAATTAGCTAGCCACATTAGTTAGCTTGGATCGAGTAGGTTTGCATTGGAGAAGAGCAGGCTTTGATTCCCTTCGGAAAACTGCTTTCCTCATTGTCTATGAGCGATAGTTATAAGTTTTAAGGTTAATCCTACTAGTTTGCTTGTATTGTAGGATGATGCTGTAGTAGCGCCTTTTAATATTCTTTGCAGAGCACAGCTTGCACTCTTCTTTGATTTGATTGGCATCATTAATCGTGAGATTTGTCCAGATCGCTGTCATTTTTTTGTGGCATCTGTTGATTAGCATAGTAGCGTACACTAGGCTTATGTCACTGTGGTATCTGAGCATATTTTACACGTACAAATAAATGCATGCAAGTAAAGCATGGTACTGGATACTAGTGTCTGTATCAATGCAGCCCTGTTAAATACTGAAATTCACTATGAAAATTTGCAAACTGGCTTTCATTGAATTGGAATAAAGACGTGTACCTTCCTACCTACCTACGTCATGTGGATTCTACTGAGAATGAAACACAAGTTTGTTGTTTGATGTTTGTGTTCAGTAAGAGTTTCTAACACCACCTACAAAAGGCCAATGTGCCAGCATTTGGCAGGTAAACCTTGTCAAAGTCTGTGAAATCCTACAAACAAACAAAGACTCAAACATTACTGGCGTTGAATCTTAAAAGCCATTCTATCAGTTACTAGTTAGGGCATATAACTTCATTATATTATGCTATCCTATATAGTAAGCACAGTATATAAGGAAAGTGTTTTGGATTCGAATTTGAACATGATAGATTTTACCATGGATCATGGGCAGAAAGTGGAAACTTATATCAGCAACAAAGAAAACAATACTGTGAGTATAACAAATGATGTGATTGAGATATTGCCTCCTAAAGTTGCTGAAAAATGATATTTGGAAAAGAGAGCAGGAAATTGATACACTTAGGATTGCTGTGCTGTTCTGTCTGGTAGAGAAGCCTTTCCAATTAGAAGACAATTATCAGGACAATTTAGCGATGATTGCTTTTGAGCAGTCGCTGGTTTGCACTGTTTCTATCTCCACAAGTACTTCCCTGTTTGATACAGATCATACTTCAGCAGAGGCAGGATGGCTACAGTTATAGTACAGCCCTCGGCAAAGGTGGGGAGGGGAACCATGACAAAAAAGTGTGCAATAACAGATTTGTTACCATCATAGTGTCTGGTGGAAAAGTGCCAAATAGTGATGCTGGCTGATGTGTGGTCTGATGTGATAATACATGGTAGAGGTCTTTCACCTAAGCTGATCAATCATTAAGGACCATAAGGAGGATTGGAAAAATATCTAGCAACTGCCCTCCATGTATGGTCCATGGTCCCATGATCTATGGACCAGTAACATCAGAGTTACAAGCAGCTTCTAAAGGGATGTTTTTGGAAGACACCATGACAAGCTGATGCTGCTGGAGAAGTCTGTGTTGGACTTTCATATGCTATAAAAGTCATATTGTAGTGTTGTCACTCCCACTTTGTCCGGCTTATTTCATTGACATGGAGTCCTTGTGACATTCCGTCGTCATGGTGTTGCTTGCTTCAAAGAAGAAACTGTGAATTGGAAGAGTTTCGCGCCATCAACTGAGAAGCTTTCAAGAGTTCTGCTCAATCACTCAAGCATGTGTTGTGGTACATGTGTTCAGACTTTGTGAAAATAGAGTACTCAGTTCAGTTCTGGTTGCATGAAATGAAAAGGCAGCACTCTGTGCGCCTTCTGTAACTATAATGTACTGTACCACTGAAGAACTGAATTAGCATAACAAAATACCGAGTTGTCGATAACATAATGAAGCTTGATCTAGTGCAGAATCAGTGACATTGGTGTTTACGTTTTACACCTGGCTGAGATATTTAGTGACCTTACAGTGACAAGGATACCTCAGGTACTTTGGGCATGTTCTTTTCAGATTTGGTGATCCTTGGGGCCATGGTCATTGATGCGCTGTGAAGTAAGGAAGGATGAACTGAAAAAGACACATTTAATTATATTTGACTCTAGCATCATCTCGTATTCATTTCTGTCATTCATCTTGTGCCAGTACACACACTGACAGAGGAACCTTTTTTTTTATTATTCATTAACAGCACTGATTTCTGATGTCCTTATGCCTATTGGAATCCCACAGTATGAGTGGTTTAGGCTGTAAGACACCCATTTCTCCCATGAGTGAAGCTGTCACGTCCAGTGTGTCTCAGCTCTGCTTGACTTGTGACGAATGTTCGTGGGTTGCCACTCCACAGGAAACCATGTAATCTAACCAAGGTCTTCTGGGATCTCTAAGTCTGAATAGTGAGAATGAAATCATGCTTGATTGGATATTCGAGGAAATCACAGATGACAATCAACTACCAGATTTATGAGTGGGATATGTTATGTGACCGGCTGACATTGTGACATTTTCCTTTTTCAAATAAAAAGTTATCAAATAAACATGACAAATTATCATTAAAATCATAATTGTATTACATTGTTATGTTTAGTGAGAAATAATCTCAGTACACATGAAACCATTTAGACACGGTACACATGGTCCTAAAGCATGTGGTGGGGTTGTGTTTGTCAGTTTACATAAATATGGCTTAACCCTTGTGTGTCAATTTAAAAAAGTTACACATAGGTCCAAAGAGGACAAAAATGTCCATGTCCAAAAACTGTCATAAAAATATTATATAATAACCGTTTAAATGCTGGTTTGTTTACATAATGCCACATGTGGGGGATTTTTTAATGAAAAAAAGACAAAGAGTAATTATTTTTATTTTAAACAACAAAAAAAAACTACCATTCAGGTACATAAAGGACAAAAATGTCCATGTAAAAAAAAACTTTCATAGAAATATTATATATTAATATTTTTTTCCACTTTCACTGACTTTACCAGCATCGGTTCTGATCATAATGACCAAACATTCATTCATTTTCAGAATTTTAACCCTTTAAACGTGGGATTCTTTGCATAATGCAAAAATCTTCTAAGCTCAAGAACCTTCTTTGACTCGTATGCATGGGGTGGGATTTGTGATTTCCAGTACAATATCATTTCTTCCGTTCAAACTGTTCACACACACACATAACATTTTCAGTGCAAACATACAAACCACGTCTCTGATATCCATACAAATACACCCACACAATTATAGCTGCATCGTTTATTCTGTTGGTCTGTAGTGCTCTATAATACAGCAGAATCAGAAAAGAAAAGAAAAAAGGAAAAGCATGTACAGGTGCATCTCAAAAAATTAGAATATCATGGAAAAGTTCATTTTTTTCCATAATTTAATTCAAAAAGTGGAACTTTCATGTATTCTAGATTCATTACACATAAAGTGAAATATTTCAAGCCTTTGTTTTGTTTGTTTGTTTTAATCTCGACTCATGGAAATCAAAAATCCAGTATCTCAAAATATTAGAATAAAGAATTTATAATGCAGAAATGTCGACCTGAGAAGACTCTTATCAGCTAATTAACTCAGAACACCTGCAAAGGTTTCCTGAGCCTTTAATCTCTCAGTACACACGACCACAATCGGTTTTCAGATGAAAGTCAATTTTGCATTTCATTTGGAAATCAAGGTCCCAGAGTCTGGAGGAAGAGTTGGGTTTGACTACAGTATCAAGAGGTGTGGTTAATCAAATCAATTCCTCTCATTCACACCACACACACCTCACACTTCCCTACTTGTCAGGACACACCCAGTCCTAATTCCATGGCTAACTAAATAAATTCCATCCAATTAGTTCCCCAAATGTCTGGTTCGGAACGGTACAGATTAACTGCCACATGTAATTTATGCTTTTTGCCCTTAAATTCAGTTTTGAATGGCACCAACAGAGATTTATGCACATCCTGGTGAATATACCTCACATTTACCTCCCAACACCTTTGCAATGCCTTGTCAAGTATTTGTGGATCGGAGTCTATGGGCAGCCTCAGTCCACCAAGGCCTGATGTATAGCCCCTGACACACTGCATGACACTTCCTGGTTGGTGGATGGCTGTGTGATTGCTGACAACAGGAGCATCTGACCTACTTGCATTTGGGGCAGTCTTCCCAGAAGTGCCCCAGCTCTCTGCAAACAGACCTGCCCAGGTCCCATCCCAGCTCTCTGAAGAGCTGGTGGTACCCTGAGTAAGAGAGGGGAGAAGATAAAGAGACAGGAAGGTGGGAGGTTTTAGATGGGTGACGTGCAAGCTTCCATCTCCTGGCATCTTCTGGCAAGTCCTGCAGTAGACTTCTTGTTCCATGAAGTAGAGGTGATGGGGCTTGTGAATGCACATACGGTATGGGGTTCTCTACCTGATGGATTGCATCATTCATAAATTTAGGCTGGTGACACTGGAGCCTCATGGCTGTTCCAGCCCTATGTCGTGTGATGAACTGCCCCAGCTCCACTCGTTTAACAAACTTCTCTGAAAGAGTTGAGCCTCTGAGCAAGGGCAAGGGCCTGGTCCCTTTCTTCCACAGTCAGCTCCCAGAGGCATCAACTTTGCCATCAAATTCAACCTGCTCCAGAACAGCTCTTTTCACTGCCAGATTGTCCAACTGGCTCTCAGGGAGTAAACTGTGGGCTTCCTAGTCAGCAGAGCTTGGATCCAGAAGCCTCACTCACCCAAAGGAAATCCATAAGCCAAGATTATACCTTCAAACATATGGAAGTGTATTGTGTAGTCTATACTTACAATTAAAAGAGTATATAAACTATTTTAATAGGTTGTTTCCAAAACATTATAAACTCTCTCCATAGGGATAATTCTCCTGAGTCCCTATATACCCTGTTTGAAAATGTATAACCCAAAAAGGTCATTCCCTCCGTGGGAATCCCTGAACTAGATTTATTTATTTATTTATTTATTTTAATCTAAGAACCCTTAATTATCAAATGAACCCTTAAAGAAGCCTTCTAAAAACTAAGAACAAAGGCCCTTTTTCTAGGATTATCCTAATTATATCAAATAGCATCAAGAGCATTCACTTGTTGTTTAATGGGTTGAAAAAAATGTGTTTCTCTGCCAAACTTGATCTCTTTAACAAATCACTACATATCGCAGGAGAAATAAAGCCATAGCTTTACCTAATTAATCTGCTTTACATCAGCTCTAACAGTGATAAACATCTGCACACTATTACAATTATACTATGTGTAAGAATATATAGAGTTATGAGATCGTTTGAAGATATGTGTGTGATATGATATAAGTGCGTCAAAGATTTGGGAGAGGCATATACAGTAACATTGATAATGCTATTGGTATGCTAACGTCAGTGATAGTACTGGCGGCTATGTATAAACTGTTTTTATCAATGAATGAGTGTGCCTCATAGCTGTTATGAACGGATTTAAACACTGGTTAAAATAGAAAGGTGTCATAAATGAATGAAGTCTGCTGTATGAATGTATTTGAAAGAAGTCACCTACTTATGTGAACACCCATAACAACGCCCCATTGTTGCAAGAAATGGGGCAGATTTGAATGTCACACCCACACACCACTCGTTGCTAAGTAGGGAAGTGAAAATGAGGGTTAGTAGGTTGTCTGACAGAACCCTATCAAACCCTTGTTCCAGTCATACATACCCTCTCACACAGTCCACTTCCGTTTCATTGCTGACACTGCCGCAATCAGCTGGCATGCGCATGCACATAATTAGATAAGCCATGCGTACTGCTTCCTAATGGCAAAAATCAGATTACGACCAAGATGCTGCATCGATTCACCAAAGAGATGTTGAATTATTCATCTTCGCTTACGGCACCACACCTACAGCGTGATCCACGCAGAAAAGCCTGCATGTGAAAAATACTCCTACACTTCGACGCTCCCTAGCTCTGCGTGTCGCTCCAGTTCTCCCCAAGCAACTGTCATGATGAGGACGTCATCGCTGACCCGAGCTCTGCCTGACCAGCTCTCCGAAAACACTACGCATGCAATCAATGCACAGTCTGTTAAACTGATTATTACTGGCAAGAATGTGTGGTGTATATTGACATGGTGCACTTTCCTATCATCCAAGATTGCCACCGGGTCAATCTGCGGCTCGGGCACACAGGCTCTGCTGCAAGAATTCATAAAGTCACTGATGCTGCAGCCTTCATTGACATCCTGCTCTCTGGCATGTTGCACGGCGGAGGATCGATATGAGGTTAGCGCAGCCGCCTGCTCCTTTGAAACTTAATTACTGATATTCGGCTACAAAGTCATCATAGCCTGTCTGCCGATATTCATCGGGGATCATTACTAGCCTAATAAAATGGGTTATTTATGGGCCACACCTCTGATATCCAGTCTCACTGGAGGATTTCACTTCAGCAATATCAATTTAACGTCCTGGCCTGAAAATACAAAATAATAATTATTAATAATAAATAAATAAATAAATAAACAACAGCTATAAACTAGAAATGAAAATGTCTTTTTTTTTGGCGAGTTTTAGGGGGTTTTTTTTCCCTCCTATCTTTTTTTGTGTGTGTGTGTTGCTGCAAGTGAACAGGTGCCTACATCCTTGAGGAGCGGGAGGCAGAAAAAAAGCCCCCAGGCTTGTAAAACACACCAGAGTGCCATATTTCCTCACAGATGAATCACCTTTCCAAAGTTGATTGGATGCTTAGTGGGGCTCATGCCTTGATTCTGTTGATTAAACTTTGAACGTGAGCATGAAGGAGGTGTGGGACGAGATCTCATCATGTCATGCTGCGGCACTTCTCTGCACTTCATACCGTATCCCCTAATCATCTCCACTCCACTCACACCCAAGCTACATGACAGGAAGGAGACCTGTGCTCGGTCTGGAATGCCATATGTTAATACAGTTAATAAATCAATAGTACCGCGGAAAGGGAATCGGAGGCCACCTTGCACCCGAACTCCAGCCTCGTGCTGGTGTGGACGCGGAAACGGTGACCCCTGGAGGCGAGAAGGTGTTAGTGTGTCCATCAAGCTTCTCTGCTTGAAGCACCCCATGTTTTAGTGTCATGATTAATACGATCCACTTTCTATCAGCACACTCGCCATCAATGCACACTGCGCTGTTTCTCCAAAGCAATTAGCCAAGAGCCTGCACCACTGTTGCTTTATCAAAAACAAGCTGCTACCTGAAGAACACCCTGAAACATGCTGATTTATTCATTCGTATTTACTCTAAAAGCGTCTGCTTTTTTGAGGGAGATGCATTGGGCTTTCTTTAAACTTGCCATACCGAATACACTGACGACACAGATATTGTGCCTGTCAAACCTACAGACAGAAGAGTGATAGAATATGACAATTTGGAATTAATAATGCATGGTGTTCATGTAGCAGGCATACAGACAGCTCGACTTTCACTGATCTCAGAAGCAGGGATGAAGATAACAGTCGTAGGTTTGTTTTGTTGATCGCTGCCTTCGTGCACTAGAGGGGGATATTTAGGTCACTCTGTTATGGAGTATGGAGGAAAATGTGGCTTTGAGCAGGAAAATGCCTGACAGGAGAAGGGGCAATGAAAAAATGTTGACTGATGGGAGAAAGGAAAAGGATTCTGGCTGACTGGAAGAGGTACACTGTATAAATGTCTGATAAGCATCGGGTGCTTGTTAACCCTCATGTCTTGTTCATTACATGGCAAGCGATGTCCCATTACCCCACTGATTAATATTGATGAACTATTGATTTATTTATTTATTGATCGATTGATTGATTTATTCCCCCAGTGTTCCTGGGATAGGCTCTGGATCCATTCGACCCTGACCAGAATAACAATAAAGCGGTTCCCGGAGAAATTTCCCACTATGTGGGTCGGCGTTTTTTTTTACTATGGGATCAAAAGGACATGTATATAATCTCTATGATATAAACATTTAATTATTGATGTTTTCAGCTCCTTTAGTTTCGAATATAATACGTCTCCCAGTATTGACCATGTTCTGCACAATTCCATATCTAAAAAAATGTAAGAAACCTTCCTAAATAAAACTTGTCTCCTTGTACTCCAAAGAAGTCCAAAGTTATAAGTATGACATTTGGAAGTTTAGTGTTACCCAAAACCAAATAATCCAGTACAGAGTATGCATGTACACATACCACATGACCACCATACAAAAACACATAGCACTATTGTCTCACGACATACAGTGCAAAAACCCAAATACTGTTATTGAAGAGAAGTTTAAACACCTCATTAATCACAAGGATTTGGCGTTTCATCTTTCCTGCCCAAACATCAGGGGAAGTACACCTAGAACACTGGATCTGTTCCTCCTGGCACGACTTTCTTCAAGAATACTAACTTTTTCATTTGATTTCCAATCGTTTTGCTTCCATCACAAGCTGAAACAATGTCTTACAGACTTTCGTGATTGCTTATACACACTGTTGTTGCAGTCTGGCCCACATTCCTCAGTAACCAAAGCTCATCTGTTTCTTCTTTTTGTTCCACTGGCACATAACTCATTTTGTCACATTTCATATTTTCCTGGAACCCAAAGACATAAAATATATGCATTTATACTGTCTGTACCATCTGTGGGGGAGGGGGGGGACGCATTTTTTTCTATAGGCAATATAATACAGTGAGGCAAAGAAAGAATAGATTTAAATGTGATCTTATGCCAAAAAGCCACACAGAAATATAGTGAAATGAAATGACTGCACCTGCTATCCAGATGAACCTCCAAACAGGATGACTGGGCATCAATACACACATGAATAAAGACAGTAATAACAGGTGATGCTGTACAGCATGGAAGGCTAGAGGAAACAGCGAAAGAAAGATAAGAGAACAGAGATTGAATGATGTAGACAGATAGAAGAAGAGATGGTGGAAGAGAAGGAGAAGGGATCGCTATATATACAATACAAGTAGCGCTACCATACAAAATTTTTGATTTGAGTTCTAGAAAAGCAACGTGCGCAGAGTAGAGGTGTAAGAGCAAGGATAATGTGTAGGTTGGCGTTTTAGGGGTTAGTTACGTGCTCACGGAAGAGATGGGTCTTTAGCTGTTTTTGCAGATTCGGAGGTCCGGATTGAGGTTGAAGTTCATTCCAACACTGAGGGACGGTTAGTATGAAGATTGTGGAAAGGGACCTTGAGCCACGCTGAGTAGGCACTACTAAGCGTTGGTTGCTAACCGAACGCAGATTACGTGAGGGAACGTAAGCCTTAAGGAGAGTGGGTAGGGGGTAGGGGGTGCTGTTCCAGACAAGGTCTTGTACGTGAGCATCAAGGCCTTGAATTTGATACGGGCGGCTACAGGAACCCAGTGGAGGGAGATGAAGAGGGGTGTAGCGTGTTGCAACAGTCCAGTTCTGATATGACAAGAGCCTGCACTAGTAGCTGTGTAGCCTGTTCGGTGAGATAAGATAGGGTCTGATTCTCTTGATGTTATACAGAATTAACCTACAGAACAGTGCAGTTTGATATTTTTTATTATACTCATTCATTTTATTCAATCATTCATATTAAAATATATATATATATATATATATATATATATATATATATATATATATATATATATATATATATATTTACAGTACGTTTTTTCACAACGTCATGACATGTTGGATCACAATTCCCGAATCACAGGACTTCACAATCACCAGATCGCAATCCAGTTGAACATTATAAACAGCCCTCTCCAGTGCCATCATCAAAACACCCCCCTGAGCTAAAATCATTTCGAAGATTGGTGTCTCATCTCTCTAGTATAGTTCCAGAGACTTGTAGAATCTATTCCAAGGCACATTGAAGCTGTCCAGATCACCACTTTATTTACAAAGTCAGCGGTAAATGTGCCTTTAGATTATTTACATGAGGTCAGATCAGCTCTGTGCTTTCACTTACACATTGCGTTCCTTTCATTTTTCACTTTTCGCGCATCTCTCAAAAGATGATCTCAAAAATCATTGAAAGATCCACACCTCTACATAAAGTGTATATGTAAAGTGTGGAATTGATTTCAGCTGCTGAAAGCAGATTATCTTCAAGACGCTCAAGCATGGGGCTTTAAATTCCTTTCAATAGGCTATGCAGAGATTTTTTAAATGTCACAGCTATTGCGCAAGCATTCGATTGGTTCCTTCGTTCACGGCCACACTGAGCCCCATAGAGTTATTATTGGTGAAAAAAATGATTGCATAAATGTACATTTCATAAACGTTCCATTTATGTTTCACCATTGTATCTACCTCGTATTGGTGTCTTTTAGATAAGTGTCTTGGCAGAGGTCACAATCTGAGAATGAAACAAAAACATTTCTGACACTGCCAGTACTTTATGTCACATGAGCACATCACATGATGGCTTCTAAGACCACCAATTCCTCAACAACTCAACAACAAAAAGAATTCATGTTTGTCTGGGACAGCAAAATCAGACTGAAATTCACACACTGTAATTCGGATACTCTGAACATAATTCCTGAAACCTTTTCTTCACTTTAGCACGATGAAACTCAATTTCCACACCGTTCTCGTGGAGTACTATAAGCACCATCAAGCTCAACTGTAGCTCCTAGTTCTAAAGTGCTGCAATTTGCGTACATGGATGAAAAAGTACTCAGGTGAGCTGTTCGCTATGTTTGCTAAGTCAAGCCGGAGGTCCAACGGCAAAGATAGTGGTAGAGGAAGAGAGGATGTGGTCAGTGAAGTGAAAGAAAAGCTGGAAGACAACACATCACCGAAGACGTGCGACGATTATTAATTATGTCCTCATTTGTGGAAAGCCAGACAAAGCGTACAGACAAACCTGAGCTGCTTCTACATAGCTTTCAATAATCAGGACATAGGGACATAGAGAAGATCATCTGTGTCCTTCTTTCGTCTTTTGCTTTTGTATGTCACTGCATCAATGCAGGTTGAAACAGAAAATATACTTTTAATGCTTTTAATACAGAGTTGACAGGCAGCTGGCTGATGATGCCATAGACATTAAAATGAAACACAATAAATACGTACTTTTATTCTCGGTCTCTAATGGTTGTATTCTTTTTGTAGAAATATTTGTGTGTAACCTTTTTTTTTTTCCTCAGGACTCAGGAAGGTGTTCAATTTTGTGTTTTTCAGTTTTCCTTGCATCGATTTCACATGGTTCAGTTCTTTATCAGTTCATTTGCATATTTGATAACCATGTATTATGTCTCCTTCATGGTCAAGTAGTTGCATTGGACTGGTGTACCTGAAGGCAAAGCTTGATTACGAGAAAAGTTCACATGTTTTTGAGGATTCGTATTTTGAAAACAGGGGTATGATTTTAGAAAATGTGTTTTAGCAGGAGTAATGTATGCCAGAACGGCACACTAAAGAATGGAGCTTTTATTTTACGGTGTTTTATAGCTGGAAACTGTGCCCAGGGAGAAAATACGCTCTGTGTACATGACTGCAGCACACAACCTGTGAACTCTGTGTCATTCTGTATATAGTCATCAGTGACCTTGGACAAGTATGATATCTGTAGCGAGATTTATCCCCGTGTGTGTTTTGAAATTTATTACCCTATCACTAAGCATAACATACAGTATAGTGACGAGAGACAACAATATATATATTTGCTGTTAATTCAGTCACCCACTTGGTTATTTTTAATACCAATAATCCAGATTAAAAAAACAAAAAATAAGGATCGCTATGTGAAAAAAACAAACAAATATCGTATAATATTCGTATAAATGGTCGTGTCTAAGTATAACAGTTTATTTTTATTGATATTAAAATACATTATATGGCCAAAAAGGTATGTGGACGTCTGAGCATTGAACATCCCATTCCAAAACCATGGTCATTAATATGAAGTTGGTCTCCCCTTTGCTGCTATAACAGCCTCCAGTCTTCTGGGAAGGCTTTCCACTGTGGTTGTGGGTATTTATGCGCATTCACCCACAAGAGCACAACAGGTTGGTCACCGATGTCCGGAAAGAAGGCCTGGGACAGAATTGGTGTTCCAGTTCATCCCAAAGGTGTTCAGTGGGGTTGAGGTCAGGGCTCTGTGCAGGCCAGTCGAGTTCTTCCAGACCAACCTTAGTGAAGCATGTCTTTATGGATCTCGCTTTGTGCTGGAACATGTTTGGGCCCGTTAGGTCCAGTGAAAGGAAATTTTAATGGTACAGCATACAAAGAAATTCTATACAATTGTTTGTTTCCAACTTTGTGGCAACAGTTTTGGGGTAACGACACACATGGTTGTTATGGTCAGGTGTCCACATACTTTTGGCCATATTAATCAGCAATAAAAGAAATGAGTCCCAAAAGAATTTTTATGTTGACTTTAGTGCAGGGCCTGAACAGCCTTGTTGTTACTTATTTATGTTCAAGCTCAATTTTATTAAATAAAACATCACTGCATAGCAAACAAATGCATGGATTAAGATATTTTCTCATTTGAAGACAGCTAGCCCAAATTACAACGTCAAATAAATGTTGTGTGTGTGTTCACAGAGACCCAAACAAGCCAGTGCCCCAGGACACCAAGTTCATCCACACAAAAGCCAACCGCTTCGAGGAAGTGGCCTGGTCCAAATACAACCCTCAGGACCAGCTGTACCTGCACATCGGGTTGAAGCCACGTGTTCGTGACCACTACCGTGCTACTAAGGTGGCCTTCTGGAAGCATTTGGTGCCACACCTGTACAACCTGCATGACATGTTCCACTACACGTCAACCACTACACGAGTGCCACCCCCTGAGACCACGCAGAACTCACTGGCCACCAAGCGGCCTAATGGCAAGACCTGGCCTTTCAACACCAAGCGGCCACCCATGTCACCGGCTTACAACAGCGAGAGCGGCACAGAACGGCGGAACAGCGCGGATAACGATGAGACCGGGCCATTGCTCGTCGAGAACGCACGTGACTATTCAACCGAGTTGAGTGTCACCATCGCTGTGGGTGCCTCTCTGCTCTTTCTCAACGTGCTCGCCTTCGCTGCACTTTACTACCGCAAGGACAAGCGCCGCCAGGAGCAGCGGCCACAAGGCAGCCCGCCTCGTTCCAACGCTAACTCCAATATCAATGGCACCAACGTCGAGGATGAGATCGCATCACTGCAAGTGAATCAGTGTGACGCCACACCAGCTGGAGAGGCACTACCGCTCACCGCGCTTCCCGACTACGCGCTGACTCTGCGCCGCTCACCTGATGACATCCCTCTCATGACGCCCAACACCATTACCATGATCCCCAACTCGCTGGTGCCCATGCCCAACCTGCACCCATATAATACCTTCACAGCCGGCTTTGGCACAACCGGTCTTGCCCACTCACACTCCACCACCCGTGTATAGCTTTAAGGAGGGTGCAGAAGAGTATTGGGTTTTGTACGAATATCACAGTTATGGAAGAGGAAAAAAAAAAAAAAGAAAGAAAGATTTTGAATAGACATTTTGTCACAGGCAGTTGCTTTCTGAATGTCAATTCGATCTGGTTGTGAACTCCACGTTCCCTTCCAACGGGACAAGCAATCCGAGCAGTATTTTTTTCTAATGATCATTTTAAAAATGGGGGGACAACCTTTTTAAGAAGACTGGGCAGTTATTGGCAACACTCTTTTTTGAATAATTAACAAAAATGAAGAAAAGTGCTTTTTATTTCCCATTTCGTTCTCGTGTGGGAAACACATTTCAAAACAATGGCCTCTCAGATCACATCTGCATAATATGTGTTGCTTTTGTTTTTCTCATCAATGCCTTACACGAGAGCTTGATTTTTTGTTTCGTCCTTTTTAATCTTTCAGTGACATGGGCGTGCCTGGATCTTATTTAGCCTGAACGATTGGATTCATGAAATCTAAGAAAAGAGACATGTTGAAAATGTGTCGAGAATCGAAGCAATCCAGACCAGCTTTTTTCAGTTGCATATACTCATATATGGTTTTACGTTTCTTTCCCCCCTTATTTCCAGTAATAATAACTTGTCTGATCCCGACTCTCTCTGTCATGAGACAAGACTGAAGATACAGACTTTACTGTGAGTGTTTTGTTAAGAGAAAATTGCATATTTTATGACAAAATGAACTACGTTCATGAAATGCACACTTACACACGACTGCGCGTCTGTATGTGTGCGTTTGTGTTTGTGTGTGTGTGTGTGTGTGTGTGTGTGTGTGTGTGTGTGTGTGTGTGTGTGTGCACATTTACCCTATTTTTTGGTTGAACATTGTGTCTTTGGGGTGGGACATGGAGGGCTTCTTTACCATGTTGATGATTTTCACCAGTAGTGTTTGAGCTGCGCCTCTGAAAAATAGCACTTTTTGTTCTTTAAAAAAAAAAAAAAGTTATATATGTCTAATTTTGCTTAAGAATTACAAAAATAAATATATTATTTTACATGTAAAAGAAAAAATAGCTTAATATTCAACTGAACTAACTGACATGATTCCACTGACTTTGTAAGATTCCTCCCAGCCAGCAGGAGAAGGTGGCCTGTTTACACTGAATAACATTAGTTCAGTGTAGACCTGTGTTTCTTTAAATATAAATATAAATATGAGTATATATATATATATATATATATATATATATATATATATATATATATATATATATATATATATATATAAATATGGGCATACATACATATATGTATAGGGCTTTTATGAAGATTATACTCCCATTGATCTCAACATATTAATGACCATTACTACTAGATTAAAAGCATCAAGATCCAGAAAGCAGAGTGATTAGTGTTTGTACTAGTCAAATTCTCAACACCACAATCCCAGGCCACGCCAATTGTCTTTTTAACAGCTCTATATGTATATTTATGTATAAATATATTTAATATTTATTTATGTATACCCGATGTATACATGCTGATTGTGCCATGTGCCAAATTAAATCATAAAACTGGAGAAGACATGTTGCAAAAACACATTATTTCTCATCCAGGCGTCCTCTGATTTATTCTACTCAATTTCATTGCATCAGATTGTGTTAGTTTCTGGTCAGACTGTCAAAACAACCTGCTTATACCGTCAAATGCTGTTCTCCCTCCCATTCCGAACGGAGAGGAAAACATCCTGGCAGTTCTGGCAGCCCAGATCAAAGGGAAAGAAGGAAGGAAGTCAGTGGTCCAAAGACAGGAATTTGTATTAAAGGCACGCAAGGTTCAGTCAGTTGTTTTAACCAATTGGAGCTCATTGATAGTCATTAATAGAGATGCGGGGTTACCGAAATCAAGCTGAGCATGGGGTTCTCAGTCAGTAATGCACTTGTGTTCGTACACCTTAATAACATCATCCTGCTCTTCATCACAATTCAATCTCTTGAATTGACTTTTCTTAAATGTCCTGTACTAAAGATTAGTGGATAAATTTGGCAGACATGTTCACAATCTCTCCAGCAAGTCTCCACTCATCGGCATCTCCATTCTGGTATGCACTGTGCTCTCTTATTGTGCCAGTCTACTTTTATTTAGCATTTTACCTAGAATGTACACAAATAACTCTTTTGAGAATGCAATTTATTTATTTATTTATTTCGCCCAATTAGCCCTGTGGACTGCAGCAAAAAATAATAATAATAATAATAACAATAAAAATTGTGAGCCATCAAAGCTTGGAATTTATAGTTGGTGAGTAAATTAGTGCAACTCCTAAGGATGAACTTCTGAACAGAAGTCAACACTCAAAAAGAGGAAAAAACCCTCGTCTAGGAGGCGACTAGGTTTAGAGATTAGAAAGCAAGATTTACTACGCTGTTAACATTCTTTTAATGAGTAGAAAGTTTATATGAAGACCACAGTGTGAAGCTTTGGCATCATTTCTTTTGACCAGCCGAGTCGTGGCAGGTGGCCAATTAGAATGTGGCTCTCCTTCAGGGTCCTCACAACATGGGGATTAGATGCTTCGTCTCATTGGAATACCTTCAAGCAAGCAGCAGTTGGTCAGAGCATGGAGGTCAAATGCTTCCTAGAATCAATATCATACTCTGCATGATCGTCCTTAGAATTAAATATTTCAGATAAGAAGCACTTGGGAACCCACTGCTGAACAGAAACTAATTGCAGATTTTGCATTATTCTTTACATAAGTTTATCTGTACTTGTTTGGTTGGGAGCACTCAGTTCAGGTTCATTTGTTTAAAATAACCACTATGTCATTTATGCTACGGTTATTTTTAAATCCCGGATATAATAGCCACAGTTAAGCTTCGCAAAGTCTGCCAGTGCTACTCCCTGCCGCATAGCACACACTATTCATACAGCTCCCTGCTGATACAATGACCTGTTTGCGCACACGAGTTATTGCACTCCATACAGCAACAGTGTGAGTGGGTGTCATTGGATCTATTTATTTGTGGTAGAGTATATTGTTGTAAAGAGAATGTAATGACACGGGGACCATCACCAATTTCATACGAAACCATGATTCACAGCAAGACACAGCTCAGAGCTTTTTCCACCCAGGAGCAGCATGTGAAAACAGGATATTAAGAGAGTGCAAAATCTGGGCAGACCATGACGCTGACGCTGAGGAAGGCAGGACACCCTTCTCAACTCTAGGCAGTGGCAGATTGCCTAAAGGTTTGATCGAGAAGGGTTTGAGCGAATTCGATGAAGCATCTAATCCCCACATTGTGAGCTGTGGCTCACTGTGCTACCCTGGAGGACTAGGCAGAACTGTGAAGCTGGATGTTTTTCTAGCGTGATTGTTGTCAAGGCAGTTGCACTGGCATGCTCTCAATGCTATATCAAAAACTATTTCTCTCTGTTTCTGACAAAACATACTGTTTCATTGCTGAGCTGTTCATTGTTCATCACTTTCTGCTGCCATTTTCTTTTGCTTTGGCCCCATGCATTAACATGGATTATTTTAGGATTTGCCTTGTTTTAGCCAGATCAATAACCAAACACTTGGTTACACTTAACTTGATTGAAGTGAAGTGATATTTTCTACTCTACTAATCTGTGTAGCATCTTCTGTACTTTTTTGAATGAAAGTGAAACCCCCATCATTTGTTAGTGCTTCTCTCTTTTTTCTTTTTCTTTCTTTCATTTTTTTCTTTTAAAAGTGTAAAAACAGTAGTTTGGTTAAGAAGAGACTCGAGTTGTTCTCATCATTATGTTGCAATTATGTGCATTTATGTGTAATAGACATTTTCTTTGCAATACACTGGTGGCAATCCACTTAATCATGTAATTCAGTATTTATTGTCTCAGTATCTTTTCATCCTGTTTGTAAGTAACGATGAAAGGAAGGTGGCCGAGTAAATGTCAAATGAATTATGATGATCAGACACTAAGATAGAAACAGGAAATATGAGCTCATGGGCCAACTGGTGAGGTCTGGTGCATACATAGAGAAATGTTAATCAACTAAATACTTTTAATATACGAAGAACTCAATGCAGTGAAGATAGCAGGGGTTAATGCTAACCCTCCACCCCCCAACACACACACACGCACACACACACACACACACACACACACACACACACAATCCTATTACAGTAATACCATCATATGCATTTAGTACTTTAGATTAAAAAAAAGTCAGAATCTATGAATACATGACTATTATACTTTGGAAAATGACCCCATGTCCGAATGCAATCTCAAATATCCGGCTGCCTTGCTAACTCCAAACTACGAACGTAAAAACGTAGGGCACAGCTTGCATAGGTAAAGATTTCAATTTTAAAATGTGTAAAGTTTACCATCCCTGTTTTAAAAGGAAATAACAGTGTGTAAAGTAATATACAGGGCTGGAAACTGCACTGAGAAATTAAGTGCAAGTGTAAGTATAGATAATGTGTCAAACTCTTCATTAAAAGTGGATGTATCCAGCCATGTGTTTAACTGATGAAATGAAGCTTATTCATCTAAAACTGTTAGAAGATGATTTTTTTTTGTTTTAAAGCAACTACCCTACAGGTTGTTGTTTTGTTTGTTTTTTTCCTGAAAACATCATTCAGTCTGTGTAAGTTTCACTGCCTAGCCAAGTACATTAGCTAAGTGAATCGATGCTAGCCTGACCTGGCACTAGCAAAGAAGACAGGCTAACTTAGTTAATGTTAGCAAATTAGTTAAACACCTCATTTTATAAAACACCTCATTTTATACAAGCATTTGCTTAGTCCAGAAGTCGTGCCATCGCGCTCATCCTAAATTACCACACTTATGGCTTATCTTCAAATGCACACAGATAGCTATTGCACTAAGGAGATTGTGTAGCATGAGAAGGTCACCATAGATAACAAATTAGCATAATCTCATCACTTGATCAACTTGACTGGATGCTAAAGATAAAGCTATTAAAGGTCAGAGTAAAGTAAAATGTAAAAAAAAAGTCAAATAAAATCAATCTAGTCCAAAAAGTGGAACGTTATTAAGGGATGTCCTGCCTTCCTCAGCGTCTGTGTCATGTCACCCTAGGGGTGTACTTAGTGTCTCGTGGCTTCATTAAGTTCTGCACAATTATCTATTGGCATACAATATAATAAAATAAAATGCAAAAGCATTGGATGTGCTGGATCAAATGTTATTTTAATTGACAAATATTAAGGGTAGAAGCCTTATTTTTTAATTAAATTCATTAATATAAATGAGTTCATTTTAAAAACTGTATCTTGCGCATCATATTACATTTGACAGCAAAAAAAAATAAAAATAAAAACAGTACCTGTTCATTCAGTCCATATTTTCTATCCCTGAATTCGTCAGGCTTTACGGAAAGTGCTTGTGTTTAAAGCCAGTGGTCTAGGCACTAGTGAAAACCCCATCTCAGACCTCAGCACGAACTAAACAAAAGAAATTTAAGCACATGCCGAAGACTACTCTTTATATGGATAACTTTCCTTGCATAAATGTTGAACTTTTGGACATATGCTATATTTCCAAAAGTTTGTGGACACCTGACGACAACACTCGTATGCGTTTATTGAATCATCCATCCCAGATTTAGTCCCGCTTAGCTTTTATAATAACCTGCACACTTCTGGGAAGGCTTTCACTAGATTTTCGAGTGTGGCTGTTGGGATTTGCTCATTCAGCCACAAGAGCATTAGTGAGATCAGGTGCTGATGTTAGGAGAAGAAGCCTGGGGTGCAGTCGGTGTTCCAGTTCATCCTAAAGGTGCTCAGTGGGGTTGAGTTCAGGGCTCTGTGCAGGCCTTTCTAGTTCTTCTGCGCTAACCTTAACAAACCATGTCTTTATGGAGCTGGCTATTGGTGTGATGGTCAAGTGTCCACATACCTTTGGTCATAGAATGTGATTGTGCTAATGTAAGTGATGAATAAAATCGTTTTGCCTGTTATGGTACATTTTAATTGGTTTCGCTACTGATGAATTGCTGAAGTACTGAAATTCTACTTCATTTAATAAATGTGAGCTAGTTTACTGGCAGCTGGTTAACAATGGCAGAAGGACATGAGAGTATTTCCAAATTGCATATCCATATTATATATTTATCATTCCTGACATTGTTCTAAATACAAAAATAATCATTAAACAATGTATTATTCAGCACAGATTGTGTGATGGTTTAAATTTACTTAAAGACAAGACTGAAGGCAAAATGTTCCTGGAACAAAACAAATAACTGTATTATACGCCTGACAGAACATCACTAATGAAGATATCCAGTGTCTGATTATGTCTGTGGTTCAGAGACTACAGGCAGCTCTTGACTGCAAAGAATTGGCAGACAAGTACCAAGCATAACAATGTTTTCCAAGAGTATTAAGTTCATTTGTCCAATTATCCCCTGAAAACGGAGACCGCGTGTAAAAACGATTGTGATTTTTACATGCATCATCTATTAACATAAACGATCTCAGTTTAAAGCTTCCATTTATCCTCATAGTCACGGTTACATTTCAAATATATGGCATTGGACTACAGAGCCACAACAACAAAAAGTGTTTATTGTGTAATTACTTGTGGATTGCACTGTATTTCACTGTATGTGTCAGGTTTTTTTTTTTTTTTTTTTCTTCCTTCAGAATACTTACATACGTTTGGATCTCACAGGGTTCTCGTATGGCATATTACCATATGACAAGGACTTGCACTAAGCTTGATAATACTATGTGTTCATTGTCGTCGTAAATGTTAAGTATTCATTATTCATTCTCCATGGGTTTCCTTGAGACTATCCTATTAAATAAAGAAGAAAAATGAGGTCTCTGCATACCATTTCCCAGATCTGCTACTGTTCCTTTTTTATGTTCCAGTAAGATATTACACCCAGTGGAGGAATCAATCAGCATAGAGTGCATTTGGACTACGTATATTTTCTGTTCCTTCAGATCTCGACTGATTTTTAGGCACACAGAGATTCCAATATCTTCTGTCTGCATAGAGGAAGGCAGATAAGGACGCTTGTATTTACATACTGAATGCATCGGTAGTCATGCATTAGAAATGAAATATCTGCACATCTATGATGTTTTCATTGTGAAGACTAGAGAAGATACACCTTCGTTTGCAGGACTCAGATCCTTTCCATGCTAGTGTTCAATTCATCGCGTTATGCAGTGAGAGTATGTTTAAACTGAACTGCCGCTGCTTCAGCATGCTGCAAAAATGCTTTTAGGTAAATGTTGTCCTTGTAAAAAAAAAAAAAAAAAAAAAAACCTGTGGCATTAATCCTTCTACGTGGGTGTATCGGGCCAGTGTCCAGCCGTCAAATTTAATATAACCATCTTGTGCACTGCATGCAAACCTGAGCGGCTTGCAGCCTGAGGAGATGGATAATAAAGACACTTTGTTTGGACAA
This sequence comes from Ictalurus punctatus, assembly GCF_001660625.3. Classification (NCBI taxonomy): domain Eukaryota; kingdom Metazoa; phylum Chordata; class Actinopteri; order Siluriformes; family Ictaluridae; genus Ictalurus; species Ictalurus punctatus. The sequence goes on from NC_030423.2 coordinate 4,224,730, forward strand.
TCTAACACTAGGCATCCAAGAGGAGGCAATAAGAAATCTAGTGCTTCGGTATTAATTAGGCGCACGACCGTTTTCTGCATGATAAAACAATAACAAAGCTGCTTGGACTGGATTGTGCTGTAGCACGGTGCAGTGCTCCTTAAGGGACATTGAGCCCAGCTGCTGCATTGACTGGAACAGTAATGATTCTGTCTAGGTGATGAATGGCCTGAAGAAGCCTAAGGAGTGAGACAAACATCTAACAAGCATGCAGAGCTTGCTCTCTCTCTCTCTCTCTCTCTCTCTCTCTCTCTCTCTCTCTCTCTCTCTCTCTCTCTCTCTCTCTCCATTCTCAGCCAATTCCCTGGAGTTTCTCATCAACTTCCAATCTTTCTCTTAAAGATAATTAGCTGTGGCTTTGCATTCACAAGGCCACGTTCCACCGTGAATGGGCTATCAGGCACCAAGTGGAGATATACACTAATTGCATGTGCCACATTGTGCACATTAAAGAGGTCTAACTGCAGGCATGCCATAAAGTATGGAAAGCTAACGACACAGCTAAATCGCATTAACCTTACCTTCTGTAGGTAATGACCCAGATGTAGTTACTGCACCGTAAAGGAACAATAAATGCATTCTATAATATCACTGCATTTTATGCTCTGGGGGGGCAACAATTGTTAAACCAAGCACCTTCTATCAAAGAGATATTGAAGAAATGATAGTATCGATCCAGCAATGTTGCACAGTAGTCTGTTTACGGGATATGTACTGTGTATATGGCGTTTTTCTAAATAAATTAATTTTTTTAAAAATTAAAAGACTAGAGTAGATCATATGTTCTCCCTTTTCCTTGTTTATGTTTCAGTTTGTGTATGGGAGGGGTAGTGATGGATGATTGTCTTTGGGCTCATGCATCATCCACTATTTAAACTAATAATGCGTTTTATCTGTGTGCGGACAAACTGAACCGTTTGCACCTTTGGGAGTGGAGAACTTTTTTATTGATGAACACACATTTCAGTAACTAAGTCTGCCACTATTCATTTATTTGCAGAAAACTAAAATTGATGTTCACAAGAAACAACCCCTTATAGGCTTTTTTTTTTTTTTTTTGCTTTTTTTTTTCTGGATGTTATATATTTAGTCCTATATGCGAATGGGATGAAAATGGCATTGCTCTTATTCTTGGGAATAGATATAGCCATTGGGTAAAAACATCCAGCTGTGTACAATTGGCAGAGCTTCAAGAGATACTGAAAGGTTGTTGAGTTAAAGCATGATAACTGTCAGGTAATTACTAACTTGGGTTCCTCTGTTCCATCAGTATTATCTCATTATGGCAACTGACTTTTATTGACACCTACTTGCTATTTTCTAAGTGTTGGAGTGAAGGCGTGAAACCATCCTCTGGGTAATAATGATGCTTACAAAGTATCGACCAGATAATACTACACTGTACTAGAACTGGCTCTCCATTCCATCTAAAAGCATTTCTAAAAAGCTGCATCAGCAACAGTTGACCATGAGATGGCAGTAATAAAATAGTAATAATAATAATAATAATAATAATAATAATAATAATAATAATAATAATAATAATAATAAATAATAATAATATTTAGTCAGACGCCCCACCCCCACCCCCATAATTATACAGGTTTCCTTCAGTTTTCTGTATCTCTAGAGCAAGTTGTCTTTTTTTTAATCTTGAAGGTGCACTTGTCTCTTTCAGCCCTTACTAGTGTCATATCAGTCTGTTTTTTTTATTAATGTCAGAGCACAGAGGAGCTGGTTCTTTAATACATCAAAGATAAGGTAATGATTCATTTTTAATGAGGCCAACAGACATGAAAGCTGTTCTTTTAAGTTTTAAAAAGACCATGTCATGCTTCCTGTTTTAAACAAGGCCTCCAGATAGATGAATGTATTGAGGACATACTATAGCCTGTATGTCTGTATCCTGTAGTCGTTTGTTTATTGATTACAATTTTATCCAATTTAATTATCACCAATAAAGTGATCATATTTCTTAAAACACAGCCAAAATGCTGATGACAGTGATGTGTTGTGGTTATTTATTTAAAAAATTGTATGTTCTGATCTGTAAATTATACACTGAAATTGATATCCAGTCAGGTGCGTAAGTATTTGGACAGTAACACGAATTTCGTAATCTTGCCTATGTACACCACCACAATGGCTGAAGTAAAAACTCAACATTTGGTGATGTCCATGGGTTCCAGACTTCAGACAGTCACTGACTGCAAAGGATTGGCATCCAAGTATTATAAAAAATAATCCTAATATTTATAGTTATGTAAGTTTGTGCAGTTACTTTTGAGCCTGTGAAAATGGAGGGACTAATTTGTAATTCAGTTAATGCAATAATAATTATACCCCTTGAATTAACGCTGAAAGTCTACACTTCAATCACATTTTGATTGCTTCATTTCAAATCCATTGTGGTGGTGTACAGAGGAATTTTTTTTTTAATTGTGTCGCTGTCCAAACACTTATGGACCTGACTCTATAACTAACACTAAACTGCTTCAGCTTCAATTCCGACTCTCATGTAACAGGCATAAGTATGTCAAGAACTTTTATATCAAGAAATTTTTTTAACAGTTTAATGGGCATGTCTATACATACACTATTTCTAAGATACACTAGACGGTAGAGTATATAGTGCATGGTGTAAGTGCATTGTGTACAGTATGCCATTTGGGGCACAGCTATAGTCTGTGCAGGGGGCACGGTAGCTTAGTGGTTAGTATGCTTGCCCCGTGCCCCTTGGGGTTGGGGGTTCGAATTCTGCCTCTGCCCTGTGTGTGCAGAGCTTGCATGTTATCCCCATGCGTCGGGGATTTCCTCGGGTTACTCCAGTTTCCTCCCCAGTCCAATGACATGCGCTGTAGTTTGATTGGTATTTCCAAATGTAGGCTGATGGGTATTTCCAAATTGTTCATAGTGTGTGATTGTGCTCTGTGATGATGCCCTGTGATCCCCCACCCCCCGCGCCCTAGTTCCCTGAGATAGGCTCCAGGCTCTCCGTGACCCTGTGTGGGATAAGCGGTACAGGAAATGGATGGATGGAACTTAGTTGGTTAGACTGAATATTTTCATTAACTGTGTTAGTACTGCCTAAGTCAGCTTTGATACCAGAGCTACTAACCTAATTATCCAGCTTAAAGACACAGCTCACTTAGTCATCACAGCTCGCCTATTAGCTTGCTCACCAATTAATTACTCTAATTAGTAGGCATGAAGAGAAGGAAATCACTGAACTGTGCTAGATTAATTACATTAATAATAATGTGTACCCACTGAATGTTCATCCTCTCATCATCTCCTGCATTTTTATGAACCCTTTCAGGGATACTCAATGCTGTTAACAGACCATTTTGGTGTCGTTTTAATTAGGCAATCAATTGAAAATGCTCCATGGTATTTCTTTTGACTTATTGTATATGCAGTTTGCACACACACACACACACACACACACACACACACACACACACACACACACACACACACAAAGCCTAATACCTGAGAGTGGATTTGCAATGTTTAAGGGTAGAGGAACAGAATATGAATTTAATTTATATTTAATTTTTGTTGAATGGTTATGATCTATTCATGACCAAAACAACAGCCAGCCTTCCCAGTTTTTCCCCTACACTGAAACGCTGAATACTGTGGTACAGTTTTCTTTCAGTTTCACCTGACTAGCAAACTAGGAACTTAGTGGTTTCTGTCATGTAATTTGGTTTTATTTCCTCTAACAACAGCTTCCAAACTTGCATATACAATGCTATCAGTTTTGCTTTGTACTAGAAAACTAGTGGTTTGGTACAATCCAAACCACAGTGATACATGGTCTAAAAAGGAAGTTGCTGATCACACGGGCAGAGAGATGGCTGTGCCTTAGGATCACATCAACTCCCCCAGAACCTTGTTTATGCAGGATTTAATTGCAGCAGTCAGTATCATTTCCCCAAGGAGGCGGGTTGGAGAAAACACCCTGAGCACAATGTCTTTAAACAAACAAACAGACCAAGCAGCATGAACTTACTGCCTACTGTTCCTTCAGCAGTAATGCATGATCGTGATTCTTCATTTCTCCCAAAACGCCTTGCATCCAGTGTCACCAGTGATGGGCTCCGGATCCACCGTGTCTCTGACCAGGATAAAGAGGTTACTGAATGTGTGTCAAGCATCCATGCTGCCAGTTTACATATTCAGATCTCCAACAATGTTATTAGCTGTAGTGGAAAGAGTAAAAAAAATCTGAGTGACTTGAGTAAAAGTATTGCTATTTTAGTAAAAGTAAAAAAGTTTTTTTTATTATTATTATTATGTAAATTTAGTAATAATTCACTTGAGTAAAAGTAGTCATCGAGAAAATTATTCAAGTGATTAGCAGATTTGCCTCGAACCTCTGGGATTGAGGGCTCAAATCCCGCCTCCGCCCTGTGCGTGTGGAGCTCACGTGTTCTCGCCGTGTTTCAAGGGTTTCCGCCGGGTACTCCAGCTTCCTCTTCCAGTCCAAAGACATGCATCGTAGGCTGATTGGCATTTCCAAAATGTCCATTATGGGTGTGTGAATGTGTGTGTGATTGTGCCCTGCGATGGGTTGGCACCCCATCCAGAATGTCCCCCACCTTGTGGCACGTGTTCCACAAGGTATAGATATACACTCCAGGCTCCCGTGACCCTGTATAGGATAAGCGGTATGGAAAATGGATGGATGGATGGATGGATACTTTTAATTGGCTTACAATCTTCTGTGGTTAAATGCGTTGTTATTATTTAATACTTTTTAATAGTGATCAAGAATAAATGTAGTGAAATTGAATCTTTTAATAAAAATATGATGATACACTAATAAAACTGAATGATACACAATTAAGTACTGTTATGAACTCAAGTACTGAAACATTACTACATGTAGTTCATTACGTTCCACCCCTGGATATTAGGTTCTCTATGCAAAAGTTCTGATCCTTGAATTTGTAAATCTTGCGAATTTAGTGGCTCTAAATATAGAGAAATCCATAGATGATTCAATCATCATGTGTTTCAAATGTTTACTATAAATTACTGCTGAGATCTTAAGACCAGTAATGATGCAATTGTGCAAGTCTGCTTCCTCTCTTTTTATGTGATGACTATGGCTCAGTTTCCACTGTGGCCATGAGAATTGGGCATTGTTGCCTCCGTATTGCACAATTTGTGCTTATTCAAGCACTACAGTCCCATACACGTCCTCCGCCCGCGTCTGTGTGATGAACTCCATCAAGTGCACTGTTTCTAGAGCACTGCAACTCATGTACTTCCTGTCTAAGCTGACGACAAACCACAATTTCCTTGTTTACTTGCAAGTACGTTTACCCAACGGCAAAAAATCATACCTTTTAATAAACTGAGGTACTGTGAAATGAACATGAACAAATGCGATACAGTTCAGACAGGAAGAAATGTCAATTCTAGGGAGATTGTTGAACTGGAAAGCAACGACAAAGAGAAAAAAAATGAAAAAATGACAAACTTTCAACATGATCTCATAATAAAATATATATTTGTTATTGGGTTTTTTGCTTTTGTTTTGTTTACAAAAGTTTCCTTTTCTTAAAAAAAAATCTCACTCAATATCCGTCAGAATACAGATACTGTGTGCAATAACACAAATATTTATACAGCAAACACAATATAAAATGTTATCTACTACAATTAGCTGCCATGAGTCTTTATGCGTTCAGAAAATATTGTAACAGTAACAACATAGTTATATAATCTCCTGGATACTGAGAGGTCATAGGTTAAAAAACCTTGAGTGATTTGAGTTATAGAGATATTACACTATCATCATTACAAATGAATTTAGCCCGAATTCAACATAGAAAATCTTCCAAGCAAAGACTAAAAAAACTTCATAATCCAGCCTTATTACTGAGTGAGGTATTGTCCTGGTTCATATTCAATGAGATTGTGGAATATTAATAATATTTCTCTAAAACATACGAACATTTGTATTAATAAACATAAACAAGTGACTTCGATTAGATTAGATTAGATTGCTTGTGTTTGTCTGAGTTGTAGTTTGTTGTCCGTATTTTTCGTATTTTTATTCCAAAACAACCTGAATCTCCTGTCCAAGATGAGGATTTGGTTTGTCCATGGATGCCAGTTCTGTGTCTGTTCTTGCTGGTACGTGCTGATAGTCTTGGCTCCTGTCCTGTAGTTACACGAGTCCTGTCTGTTCACATCTCTGTCAAGAAGATAAAGTTGTCATAGCTCGGGTCGACAGGGGAGACAGGCAGAAAGGATTAACATGCTCAAAGTGTGCCCAGATGTCTGGGGACTTATGATTCATGATCCGCACTTATCCCTACAACCCCACTGATAGCATGACATGCTGAGAGCAGGCCTTGTAAAACCACTGGTCTTTTGTTGATAGGCAGCCACTGGGGTAATTTAGTAGCGGCGCCATTATCACTGCAATGAAAATTTCATTTCTTGCACTCTCATTTTTGATTCGAGGACATTATGTGCACTATATAATGTACCATGCAGTGAAGTGTGGCAATCAAAAACAAATATCTCCACATAGTCTATCTACAGTACATTTTTTAAAAAAACACCACATTTGAAATATACAAGTTGCTTCGGTGTGAAAGTGGCTCTTATTTAGGAAAAACCTGAACTTGTATTTTTGAATAATATCCTGAAGTAGGGAAAAAAAATCGCATTTATTATTATTATTATTTTACACTTTATCTTCTGTTTAACAGGTTTTCAATCAAAGATGGTTTGGAGGATGGTTCAGGATGTGAGGAAATAATCTCATGTAATAAAATCTCAGTAAATTCATGTGATTATAATAAGTGACAAAACAGAGAGCTTGAAGTCACTATAAAGCTAACTGTCAATTTGCAGCGCTTATTTTGTATAAATACTAGTACAGCTTGAAATATCAATTAATTTAGACAATTATTTAGAAATATACAGATTGCAGATATAGCGTTTAGGCAAATAAATAATAGCAAATTATTTGGCGTCTATAGAGTAGAATGATTATTGTTCAGCGCATTGGGAGGATACATTTCAGGCTCGTATACAACATGTTTGTTCGTGTGAAATATATTGTCATGGTGATACCGTTAGCTTACCTGCAAGCTCTTTGTCCAGGTTCTCAATAAAGCTCTCTAGGTCAGAGGTGTCCCCGAGTTTGGCTGGAGGAAATGGAAGAGAGACAGACTGAAGGAGGGGGTGGATGATGGAATGCTCTGGTATAAAATGCTGCCCAAATGCCTAAATGTTGCTATTTCCTCTGGAATATTCTACTGCAGGAAATGCGATCTGACGATCCCTGGTGAGGGGCGACTGGAAAATAAAATCTAATCGCACACTTCAGAGCAAGAAAGAAACAACCGAAACAAATTCTCAAAGAAAACAGAGAAACTAATTCTCAGCTGTATGTTCAATCGGCTTTGGATCGGGTTTGAACATCTTATCGTAAACATCCTCTTTAAAAACTGCGCCTATCTAAGAGATTAGCTCGGTTAGCCTGAAACAGATCAGCTCCTCTGTGTCGCCATGGTTTGAAGTGGAACTGTTCAGAATCTTATCCTTTTTAGTATGATCGCCTGACAAAATAAGATAAACGACTTTCACAGATAAACACTTCAATTCATTTTAACCTCCTTTAATAACCCATCTCTTCAAACACCTCGTTCCTAAAATTAAAAAGCTAGGTGTAAGCATTGGGTGGCACAAAACTGTAGCACAAACTCCCCCCCAAAAAAGTCCCAAAGTATGTTTGTAAGTAGCACAAAACAAACACGGCACCCACACACACACACACACACACACACACACACACACACTCCAATGCCTCCAGGTTTGTTGTGTGAATGTGATGGTTATCGGGATTGAAATATAACAGCAATACCTTTCCGTGAAGTCATCACGCCTGCGGTGTTGAGCTCTTCTACACTCGCATTCAAGCTGCTTGCCTGAGATGGTTCACTAGCTGAGAAACACACCCACACAAACACACACACACACACACAGTGTGCTTTAATGTTCCAAATCTAAAAAATCGGACTTGACAGCAGTACAGGACACCATTCTGAGTTAATGGTGTATCTTTATTGTGTCTTAAAACATTGCAAGCTCAAGACGAAAAAAAAGTTGAAACTTTCCTACAGAAAGTGTTATTGTGTGTGTGTGGGGGTTTATAGTCACCACTGAGGGAAAACACCGGTGTGGAATTAACTCCTACATTGTATAGCCTAATTTATATGAACACGATGGGTTCACTCAGTGTTTTTGAACATTAGGGGATTTTGCATTGCATCCTTACATCCATGCATCCATCCACTTTCCATAACGCTTATCCTACACAAGGTCGCAGTGAGCCTGGAGCCTATCCTAGGGAACTCGGGGCACAAGGCAGGGGACACCCTGGCCATCATAGGGCACACTCACACAATACACACTATTTGGAAATGCCAATCAGCCTACAGTGCATGTCTTTGGACTGGGGGAGGAAACTGGAGTGCCCAGAGGAAACCCCCAGTGCACAGGGAGAACATGCAAGCTCCACCCACACAGGGTGGAGGCAGGATTTGAGCCCCCAACCCCAGGTGCAAGGCAAACATGCTAACCTCTAAGCAGCTATGCCGTCCTGCATTCTTGGTAATGATAATGAGTCTTTATTGATCACATATACATTACAGCACATTTAAATTCTTTTCTTCGCCTACCCCAGCATGTCAGGAAGTTGGGGGTCAGAGTGTAGGGTCAGCAATGATACAGTACCCCGGGAGCAAAGAGAGTTAAGGGCCCAACATTGGCAGCTTGGCAGTGCTGGGGCTTGAACCCCCGACCTTCTGATCAGTAACCCAGAGTCTTAACTGCCAAGCCACCACTGTCCCTCACAGTAAAGTAAATAAAAACAACAACAACAACAACAAAACAAAGAAAAAATGGTGTGATTTTCACAACATTTCACAAGTCCAAAAACACATGCTTTTTCTGCAAGGTCATAAGTGTGACTGATGATGCTGTGAAAAAACTAACCCTAACACTGTACTGATAAGCGTTATTTCCATAGTCGGGCTTCATAAAGGGAAGAAGATGATGGAGCACTCACCGTCGTCCGCGTCCTCGATGCCGCTGTCTGTCACTCCGTCGCTGGGGGCTGGTCGCAGTTTCGCTGCTTCTTCTCTCAGCACAGGCTCGAAGGCACCGCGGGCACTCTCCGACGGAGCGCTCATTTCCTCCACCACGTTCTCAAACTCCTCCAGCAGCTCCCCGATCTCACTGTCCAACTCTACAGCGTGGAACAAGTTCCTTCAGTCCGGACCCACACTCAGAGAAACATCTAGTCTATTGGCTCCACTTCACTTCTACTCTACCCGATGTGTTTCTGATCATTAACGAATTCATTACTTTAATTCATTTAACCTGGTGCCATAATATTCACTTTGAAGTGAATCGTTTAAAATCATTTGAAGTTCTTTTCTTTTTTTTCTTTTCTTTTTTTTTTACATTTCCAGTAAATTCTAATGAATTCTTATCTTTTATTTTGTTCAACATTCTAACATTTTCATTTCTTTTTTCAAAAAAAATAAAAAGGTGTACATTATGAGATAAATGGGCTTGTTTGGGTTTCTATACACTGATGAGCAAATATTAAAAGAAAAAGAAGAAGACTAACCTGTGAAGAGTGCGGTCGACATGCTTTCTGACAGCTGTTGAGCCTCTGAGAGAGACGTAATAAGTGAGAGTGTGAGAGCAAAAAAGTTAGAGCAAGACGTGAGAGGAATATTTCTGTCTGTGAGCAAGTACGTAATGGTACAAGAAGGCGGAGCTTTGTGGGTGGATGTGTGTGTGTGTGTGGTTTGTAACTTATCGTCTGCCTTGTTTGGCATTTGTCTACCTTATAGACCATTTTATTGTTCTTTACTTCAGTTTTTCAGCATTTATTACGTATTATAGAATTCTCAAAGTACACTTCAGAAATCAGCAACCTTATTTAGAAATAAAATATAAAGGTAATAATTCAAACCCGGTGAAAGTCAAAAGGCCTTTATTGGGCTAAAGGAGTCAACCATCCTCATCTATGATTATAAATCATCTTTAACTGTGTACTGCATGGTCAAATAGTGCAGTTGTCCATCCATCCATCCATCTTCTATACCGCTTAATCCTTTTCAGGGTCACGGGGAACCTGGAGTCTATCCCAGGGAGCATTGAGCACAAGGCGGGGTACACCCTGGACAGGGTGCCAATCCATCGCAGGGCACAATCACATACACATTCATACACCCACTCATACACTACGGACACTTTGGACAGGCCAATCAACCTGCCATGCATGTCTTTGGACTGGGGGAGGAAACCGGAGTGCCCGGAGGAAACCCCCACAGCATGGGGTAGAACATGCAAACTCCGCACACACAGGGCCACAGTGGGAATCGAACCCCCAACCCTGGAGGTGTGAGGCGAACGTACTAACCACTAAGTTATTATGGTGGATGTTGGGATTTACCCATTCACCTACAAGAGTATCAAGCACTGATGTTCAGCTACAAGTGAGGTCAAGCAGTGATGTTGGGTGAGGAGGCCTGGGACATAGTCAGCGTTCCAGTTCATCCAAAAAATGCTCACTGGAGTTGAGGTCAGTGCTTTGTGCAGGTCATTCCAGTTCTTCTACTCCAATCTTGGCAGGCCATGTCATCACAGACATCGCTTTGACCGCACTCACTGTCATACTGGAACGTGTTTGGGCTCAATGAAGGGAAACTGTAATGATACAGCATACAAAGACATTCTATATAATTGTGTGCTCCCAACGTTGTGGCAACAGTCTGGGGAAGAACCACATATGGGTGTGATGGCCAGGTGTCCACAAACCTTTGGCTATGTAGTATATTTATGGCCTTTTTGTGGATTTATTGTCAGGAGATTTACATTAACTCTATGTTGTTTCCATCAATAACCATCTGAGCATTTTTAATATGAAAATATTACATTAATATTAGATTTATGTGTATACTTTCCAGCTTATATATATCACTAGCTATGTCCTCAGAACCACCCAACACACAAACACACACACACACACACACACACACACACACACACACACACACACACACACACACACACTCACCTAGGCTACCCAGGCAGTACTTCCTGTATTACCTGTTTAGCTGTAGTAACCAGTTTACACACTAGAGGGCAGTGTAAATGGAGCAAATATACTACACTCACCAACCACTTTATTAGGAACACTTGTGTACCTGCAGATTCATGCAGTTATGCAATTATGATAGACATGCGTGTCAAAACTGGACCGTTTGGATGAGTCTGTGCTCATGATTGCCTCAGATTCTTGTTCTTACCAAACAGGAGTGCAACCAGATGTGTTCTTCTGTCGTTGTAGCTCGTCCACCTCAAGATTCGATGTTCCGCGTTTTCCGAGAAGCTTTTCTGCTCACCACGGTTGTAACTAGTGCTTATTTGAGTTACTGTAGACTTCCCGTAAGGTCATTCTCATCTGATCTCTCATCAACCACGTGTTTCAGCCTGCGCACCCTCTGCTCACGGGATGTTTTTTGTGTTTCGCTACGTTCTGTGTAAACTCTAAAGACTCTTGTGTGTGACAATCCCAGGAGATCAGCACTTTATGAAATACTTCAGCCTATTCAGTACCAACATCCATGCCACGATCAGATCAAAGTCACAGAGATCTAATATTTTTCTTCATTCAGATGTTTGATGTCAACTGTAACTGACCTATATCTGCATGACGTGTGTGAAAGGCCCCCGCCTTGTGCTCCAGACTCCCTGAGACCCTGTGTAGTTTAAGCAGTACGGGCAATCGATGGATGGATAAATGCATGAATGTAAAGGTGCTCCTAATATAGTATAATATTTCGTTGGGCCCTGTCATATACCGCACAGGATATCTTACACATACTCTATATCCTATAAAGACGCGTCCTTTCTTCAGTGATTAGATAATCTCACCTCTATACTGTAGACTTGGACCTAAGAACTGATGCCGCATAAAAATCATAAAACCTGAGATGCTCATACTGTACATCCTTTCAGTACATTTAGTTATGCTTGACTTTGCAGTAAATAGGTGTTGAAGGGTTGTTGTTTTAATGTCACCCAGAAGTGAATAGGTTCCTGGTTCCTCTTAAGGTTTCTTCCTCGGGTCGTCCTCAAGGGAGTTTTTCCTTGTCGCTGTCACCTCTGGCTTGCTCATGTCAAGTAAAATGGAATTGACATTGAATTTGGTAAAAATATGTGGGGTATATTCAGGTGTAGGCATAGCACTAATTATAACTCCATTAATAATTCTAGCAATGATTGTAAAACATCTTTTTGGCTTATTTAAATCACTGTAATCAAACTACTTGGGCAACATAAACATGTTATAGACGCCATGAAAAGGAGTGTGAACATTGACCAAACAGGTTTTATTCTGAAATGAAAGCATGATCCTTTCATTTCAATTTGCCAGATTTTGGCAGCGTTCCCTCCCTCGATTTCCTAGTCACACTCAAGTTTCACTCCACACCACTAGCACCCACACAAAGAATGATCACCTGCGTCTCACGGAAATACGACCATGGTGTGTCTGTTACAGGTAAGTTTTCTCTCACTGTCTATTCTCGCTCTAGGAAAGGAGTAGCCAAGCATTTTTCACGCTTTTTTTTTTTTTTTTTTGCTTCAAATAATTTATTTGCATGCTGTCCTTGTAAATGCCTTTCTGTTGCTTGCAGACTTTGTTCCTGACAGACCCACTTGTCAAACATGCTCGATTAGATACGTCGCTTGTGCATGAAGCAGTGTTGTGTAAGGTGTAAGGGGTGTAATGACTTACAAAATGAAAACACTGATTTTTCATATCTTACAATGAACACTTTTACAGAAAAAAAAATATGAATTAATAGAATAGGGTGGATAGGGCCGATAGGGTTGACTGAATGTCATCGTAATACTTTTGCTTTTCATATAATTACACAAAAACTGTAGACGGAAACATAAATCTACATCAATCTTCTTTTATCTACATAAATCAAAGTCATAAACTAGGTATATCGTTTATATTTGGACAAGTGTAGAAAGACATGGTGTGTATTTAGATGTACTGTATATTGGCTTCATTGAGGGACAGCTAGACAAACCTATAGTATAATATCTCAAGTCTTTTTTCGGCACTGAAAATGTCTCTAGATTTATATATAAAATAATAATCATCAATCAAAAGTGTCAGCGCCACAAATTTTCAAACAGCTTTTGTAAACAAAACTCATTGAATGATATATCTACAGGTATGAATTTGTGAATTTGAGAATAAGTAACAGACTAGTTTGCCTTTCCTATCACATCTTTAAACCTTGAATGACTGTTAAACTTTCCTTTTTAAAGTGGAGTGTTGTTTACACTTTCTCTGCTTCTCTTTAGAAGGTGCTTCTCGTGGCATCTGTCAGACAGATCATATGCCACACTCTGATGACTCTTTCGACACCAGAGGAACGACCTGAAGGAATCAAGATTGGCACCCTAAGCACAGCCTACTCTCCTCCATACCAGCTGCTTGGGAGATCATATTTGAGAGTTGATGAGGAAACCGGGGATGTGTACACAACAGAGCAGATGATTGACCGGGAGACTGTGTGTCCATCACAGGAGGGTGGGTACTGTACCATCTCAGCTGATGCCCTAGTGGGCCCTGAACAAGAACTGATGAAGATAACTATTATTGTGGAGGATATAAATGACAATGCTCCTTATTTTGAAACAAATGAAATTCGTTTAAGAATTCCAGAGGATGCGAGAATCGGGGTAAGGGTGCTGCTGGACGACAAGGCTCAGGACAAGGACGCAGGCAGCAACGCAGAGATAATGTATCATTTAGAAGGCACTGAAGGATTCTTTAGTGTGGCACAGAACAGTTCTGCCCTTGAGCTGATTGTTGAAAGAGAGCTGGACCGTGAAACTCAAAACGAGCACTGCATGGTTCTTGTTGCTGTTGACGGTGGCTCTGTGCCTCTGAGTGCTATGGTGTCTTTAGTTGTTACTCTGCTGGATGTAGACGATCAGTGCCCACAGTTCAGCCCTGATAACCCTAGCACTGTTTCAGTGCCAGGAGGAGTGACCCGGGGAACAACAGTGGCCAAGGTTCAAGCCATAGACCCAGACCTGGGCAGCAACAGTCAGATCACTTACTCCTTCAGTCTCCAGATCTCAGATCGGGCCAAGGAACTTTTCCACTTGGACAGAAACACAGGCAGGATCAGTATAGCTATGGATATGAGGTTAGACAGCCTGGAGGAACATGTGCTTAAAGTGGTTGTGAATAGCCCACCTTGCCCTATTGAGCAAACTCAGGTAACTGTATATCTGCAGCCAGTGTTCAGCCCGGAGCCATCTGTCGAGATCAAGTATGTGGCACAGTATAGAAACCAAACTATAATATTACGGGAGAATGAACCACCGACTCTCTTGGCTCTTTTGGAGCTGAGAGACATCTCAAGTTTCGAATGGGTTCTGTCCTTAGAGGAAGACAGCACAGCATTCTCTTTGAAAGCACAAGCAGGCAACTATCTACTTTCAACTACAAAACCACTAGATTTTGAGCTGTGTAGCAAATATCTTGTTACTGTTGTTATAAGCAAAGCCCAAGGCAAACGTGTGCATGCAAGGAAAGAAATAGAAGTGATGGTTGAAGATGTGAATGATAATGCCCCACAGTTTGAGGAGACTGACTATCAGGTGGTGATCGAGGAGAACAATAAGCCTGGCGTCTCTTTAGTACAAGTCAGTGCAAGTGATGCAGATAGCCAGCTTTATGGCAATGTGTCATACAGGCTGATTCATAATACCCATCTTATCTTTAATATTGATGAAGTGACAGGTATAGTGTCTGTTTTAGAGTCTTTGGACAGAGAGCAACAGGGAGAATACATTCTCACAGTGCTGGCCAGGGACAATGGCTCTCCTCCATTAGAGGCCTTTTCATCGGTGTCCATAAAGGTGCTCGATCGAAATGATAACCAGCCAACCTTTGTGACACCACACTTCGTCTTCTTCATCTCTGAAGATATTCCACACTTAGCCCAGATTGCAAAGATTGGAATTGTGGATGCAGATGAGGGGGATAATGGAAGAGTGGTGGATGTACAAGTACTAGACAAGGATGTTCCCTTCGCCATGGACCTGTCCCAGTCAGCGCTTCGCTGTACAGGTGAGGTGGACCGCGAGAAGCATGAGCGTTATGAGCTGCTCCTGCTGGCTGTAGATGGCGGTAGTCCTCAGCGCTCATCCACTGCATCTGTAACTGTTTTTGTGGAGGATGTAAATGATAACCAGCCCCAGGTGCTCCTGCCAAGCAGCAACCTCTCCTGCCTGACCATATCCCCTAACACCAGGGTTGGCAGCATCATCACTAAAATTTATGCTACTGACCGTGACTCAGGCATGAATTCAGATATTACTTACCACATTATAGCCAGGGAGCCAATCAATCCCAACCCATTTCAGATCGACACACACTCAGGGAACATCACACTGGTACAGCAGCTTGTGGCCAAGGACTACGGTATGCATCACCTCTTAATCAGAGTCAGTGATAGAGGGAAGCCTGCACCTCTTCAGGCCACTGTGTGGGTTAATGTACTGGTCAATGATGTTTCCAAGCAGTGCCACCTGACTACTGTTCCCCCATATTTTCCCCGAGCCCCAGATCCCCCATCGCCACCAAAACCTCATAACCTGACAGCGAGTTGTCCAGACCTCTCTTGGCTCCTACTGTTCTGTGGTCTGGGTATGATGGTGTTCTCAGTATGCATGTTTCTGGTCACTGTCATAATTTGCATCAGACAAAAAAACTTCATGCGTAAAAAAATGCATAAGAGAGATCACGCAAACGAACATGAACTGAAGCATTTAAATTAAAGGACATGTGTTTTACTTTACGGTTACAATGTTGCATTGTAAATAAGACATGATCGATGTAATAATGATGCACAAATTAATCAAATGTTTAATAAAGTTCAAGTAAAGGTGAGAGTAAAAACACTTTACAGGAACATATCTACCAGGAACTCTACCGATAAACGACAGCGGCCTAGCCATAGTCTGGAGTCTATTACAAACAACACAAACAGTGAACAATGAATTTGATAAAAGTGCTCCAAATTCCCATCAGAAAAAAAAAAACATAATAAATAAATACTTAAATAAATAAATGAACATTACTTACACTGTTACATTGGGCTAAACTGTGACTCGGCAATCAGCCAACTAGACCCTTTAACAATTTGACTCAAAGAATTTCTATTTTTTAAAGATAGATTTCCACACCAAGATAATAAAGAAAAAAGATTTTTTTTTTTTAAATCGATTCAATAAAAGCATGATAGAATAAGGCCATGATAGTTTTGTCAGTGTGAAAATGGGACACTGGAGGTGCGAGGCAAAAACTCTGTCTGTCTCATTAAAACAGTAAAAATAGTTTTAAATAGTCTCAATAGTTTTAAAATGTTTTAAAAGTTTTCTTATAGCTTCTAACATGCAGCATCTCTTCAGATTTTAAACAACTGTTAATGACATTATAGACTCTATATCAGAATATCAGTATCAGAAACAACCAGTCCAGTTAATAATGATACTGTAGTTATTGTGATCTGTGAGGGTTCATCTGTAAATGCAATAAGAACATTGGTGCTTTTTTTTTTTCAGAAAACAGGTGCATCAGATCTTAAGACGTGTCAGAAATGTTTTGAGTCTAAAAAAAATATTCACGTCCCGCCCTGCTCGGTGTTTCTGTGACAGGCTTCGGATCCACTGCGACCCTGACCAGGATTAAGCAGTTACTGAAGATGAATGAATGAATGAATGAATGAATGACCCAAACCAAACAAATATTTGAGAATTTTGTTCCTGGAATTGTTCATTTTTGAAAAGTCTAAAAAGGGGTATTACTGTTCAGTTGTTGGTTTCATGGGGTCAATCATTTTAATTAGTCTAGTGCAAAAAAAAATCAGATGATAATTCTTAACACAAACAATAACCAGGATTAGCCAACGATCAGTCTTCCATGATGTAGGCACCTGTGAAGACTGAACGCTATCGGCTAAGAAACGGCGAGTTTGCTAATCCTCTAATGCCTTGATTATAACTCTCTCAAATTCCCAAAAAATAATTGATGGAAGTCTCAGGTATTTGGAGCCACAAAGAAGTATCATGTTTCACTCAATATGAAGTGCTGCTTTGGAGAAGACTATTCACTTTCTCACCTCATGTTCAAGGGCCATAAAAGTGCTATACAGGTTGTGTCTTCGTCATGGGATGTTCATGGACGTCCATTTCTCGGTCACTTCCACTCGTTTTGAATTTCTTAATAAGTTTGGCGACAGTGTCGTGTGATGATGTGGTCGCCATGTTTCCTGATAAAGTCCATGGCAACCTTGCGACAGCTTCCATTCTTCTTTTGTCAAAGGCGTTCTTAAAGGCTATCTGAAATATATATATATATATATATATATATATATATATATATATATATATATATATATATATATATATAAAAAATCACACACAGTGGCAAAAAAAAAAAGTATATGAACCTTTTGGAATTTCATGGTTTTCTGAATAAATTTGTCATAAAATGTGATGTGATGTTCATCTAAGTCAAGGGTATTGACAAATATGATGTGCCTAAAATAAAAACACAAAATAAATTCTGATCCCTCATGTCTTTATTGAACACACTCATTCAACATTCAAAACAGCAGTGGAAAAAGTAAGTGAACCCTTACAATTAATAAATGGTTGACCCCACCCCTTGGCAGCAATAGTCTCAACCAGGCGCTTCCTGTAGCTGTGGATCAGACCTGCACATCGTTCAGGAGGAATTTTAGCCCATTCTTCCTGGCAGAACTGCTTTAGCTCCGTCATATTCTTTGGACGTCTCATGTGTATGGCTCTCTTCATGTCATTCCATAGCATCTCTATTGGGTTGAGGTCTGGGCTCTGACTTGGCCACTCCAAAAGGCGGATTTTGTTTTTCTGAAGCCATTCTGTTGTGGACTTGCTCTGGTGTTTTGGGTCGTTTTCACATCACCTAACTTCTACACCGTTTCAGCTGACGTACAGATATTCTCACATTATCCTGAGGAATTGTCTGATATACTTGGGAATTCACCTTCAGCTCAATAATTGCAAGCTGGCCAGGCCCTGATGCAGCAAAGCAGGCCCAAATCATGATGTTTCCTCCACCATACTTTACGGTTGGGATGATGTTTTCGGGATGATGTTTTCATGATGATATGCCGTGCCCTTTCTACGCCAGATGTAGTGCTGTGTGCTTTTTCCAAATAGTTCAATCTTAGTTTCATCAGTCCACAAAACATTTTGCCAGTACCGCTGTGGAGGGTCAATGTGCTCTTTTGCAAACATCAGGCGTGCAGCAATGTTCTTTTTAGTAACCAGTGGCTTCCTTCGTGGTGTGCTGCCGTAGATACCCTGCTTGTTCAATGTTTTACGTATTGTAGTCTCATGAACAGAGAGATGTTAGCCAGTTCCAATGATGCCTTCAAATCTTCGGCTGTCATTCGGGGTTGTTTCTTTACCTCATTGATGAGTCTTCGTTGTGCTCTTGGCGTCATTTTGACTGGGCGCCCACTTCTTGGTAGAATAGCAACAGTCCCAAAGTGTCTCATTTGTACAATATTTGTCTAACTGTTTCTAAAGTCTTTGAAATCACTTTGTAACCCTTGCCAGCTTTATGTAAATCAACAATTCTTGATTGTAGATCTTCTGAAAGCTCTTTTTGGCGAGGCATGGCTCACATAAGCGTGTGCTTCTTGTGCAGAGAAAAACTCCAAAAGTGTGAAGGGTTTTTATCAGTCAAAGTAGCTGTAGTCCACACCTCTAAACTCATTTTCTTAACGAGACTCCAGGTGCGCTAAAACCTGACTCCAATTAACTTTTTCCACAAGCACTATGAGTTTTTTTTTGGTTGTTCTGAGTAAAGACATGAGGGATCAGAATTTTTTTTTGTGTTATTATTTTAGACACATTATCTTTGTCAATACCCTTGACTTAGATGAAGCTCAGATCACATTTTTTGACCAATTAATTCAGAAAACCATGAAATTCCAAAAGGTTCACATAATGTTTCTTGCCACTGTATATATATATATTGTAAATTGTAACCCAGAGGATTTAAGTAGACATTTTTACCCAGCGATGCACGTGAAGTTGCGTGCAGTTCCTCCTGACTGCATTCCTGGCATTGTAGAGGTACTAAAGCGCAAGCAAGATATATCAATTCGCCATGCTGATTGCATCATTGCTTATCATACATTCCACAGTGCATAACAATAAGTGTTACTAGTATAAAAAATGTATACTTTGTTAGGCAGCATAAATAATTTGCCATGACCACTTAGTTTTTATTTCTGATTTGACTCAATTTTACAAGTGAGAAACAGAGTGTACACCAAGGAAAAAGTCAAACCTGAGCTCTTGCTCGATCTGTCCTTTAAAGGTACAATGGGACAAAGGTTGAGCTATAGCGTTTTACACTAGTATCCGTAATATACATATGTAAATTACATACAAGTATTCTAAAATACTACATAATAAGAAAGACATATGTCATGATACACACATGGATAATATATTTCTGTTAGCCAGAGCTACAAGTAAATAAATAAATAAACAAGAAAGTTGAGACAGGCAGACCAACAGTATATGGAATGTCATTAGAGATGTCTATATCTTCATGCTTATCTTTTGAAAAGAATGTGAGAGAGCAGGACTGTTAAAGGTAGGGTTAGTGGTTTTTAAGTCACTGGGTTGTTTGTTTTTTTTTTTCAAAACTCTAGCAAAGATCTTTGAAAACTCCTGCAACTTCATTAAATGCCTGTAACATAATGTATGACAGGTTACTGCAGTGGCCTAGAAAATATCTTCCAAAGTTATCACCCACAACTCTGCTCATGTCACAACTGGCTCCCCTGTCAATCCAGGAGCAGCCACTCCTCATCCCAATCCGAATCCAGCCCGGACATTACAATACTTACACTCACCTGACCTCTGCCACACCTTCTCTCTCTCTCTCTCTCTCTCTCTCTCTCTCTCTCACTCTCTCTCTCTCTCTCTCTTTCTCTCTCTCTCTCTCTGTCTGTCTCGCAGTTCACTTCAGCAGTGCTTTAGTGCGTAAATGTTATAAATCACATTGTTGCCAAAGCAAATAGTGCGGGTAAATTAAACTAAAAGTTATACAAAGAATAAAAATATATGTGCATTTATTCATTTATTGCCGTGACATTCCGACACATACTTTGCAGCAAAGGCTACGGTGTGTGTTTCTCCTAAGATGATCTCTCTCTCTCTCTCTCTCTCTCTCTCTCTCTCTCTCTCTCTCTCTCTCTCTCTCTCTACCCATAGAGTAATTTTCCATTCGGTTTCCAGGTTTCAAGCTTTTTTGCTCTTCTGTGTTTATGAGTCTGTTTTTTTTTCTTTCTATAATGCTCTGTTTTCCTGATATGGAACTACTCTAGTAGTAGTTGAATGGCTGGAGAATTTATATGGTTTTATAGGCATAGGCTGTACTGACTACTGGTGATTTAAATGGACTGAATTTCACTTGCAGCAGAGGACATTACTGAAAGTTCTTTCCTAATCTATGTCTGTGAAAGTCTGATACCCTCAAGCAAAGTATCTCAGCGTCTACTTTTACTTTACGATACAGCTCCAGACAGGTGACAAATTAAAGGGAAAGCCAAGTGCCTTAAAAGTTGCTGGGCCTCCATAAGCCATTAGAACAGCTTCAATGGGCCTTGGAATAGATTCTCTGGAACTTTGCAGGAGGCATTCTTCTAAAAAAATGTTCAGTTAGTTGGTGTTTTGATGATGATGATGATGGTGGTGGAGAGTGCTAACACTTCAGTCTAAAATCTCCCATATTGTTCAGTTAGATCAAGATTTAGTGACTGTGAAGGCCATATCATATGTTTTACATCATTTTTATTCTCATCAAACCATTCACTGAGCCCTTGTGCCCTGTGGATATGGGTGGAGTCATCTAAGAAGAGACCACTCTCATTGGATAATGGTGATCAGTCAGAATAACTTTGTATTGATTTGCAGTGACCCCTCCCTTTTTTTTGCAACCCCAAGCCTTGGCATTTTTATTATTATTATTATTATTATTATTCCCGATTTATAATTTATAACATTTGAACATTTTATTATGTCAATAGCATATGTGTAACATACGTGACTAAAAATCATTATTTCTTGCACTGAACTTTTCAAAAATTCAGGAAGTGTGTTTGAAAGGGTGCTGTCTCACATCCAGCTTCGAACGATACATAATAAAACACGATAAGGGCATGTTGATATAGGAAATGAATCCACACCGGGTGGTGTGATATGGCTCAACACAAAGCGGAGGAGCCTGGTTTATATTTGAAGCATTACTTTACATGTACGGGCAGAAGCAGCGGTGAGGCAAGCGGAATTATTCACCTGCGTATCTCACATACAACTGGAGGATTAAATGCGACGTTCGCTTCGCTAGATGGCACAACAGATCCAACACGTCAACCCTGTTCCCTGAGAAGGGAACTCAACGTTGCGTGAGCTCCACGCTGTAGGCGCTTCCCACAGTGTGGGAACTCACGTTGAGTTCCTTTTGAAAGGGAACACCTCTGTCTGTCAGGTTTCTAAGTAAACTGTCAAATGTTTAGGGAATTCATTTCATTCACAGCGGCATTAAACACACTGGAAAGTTCTGCTAAAACTTTCCACTGTCTTCCTGGTCGTTGTCATGAGCGCATATATAAAACGCTGACCTTACATTCAAAAATATTTACTAATCTAGAAAATCCAGAAGACTGAAACAGAAAACAGATTATTGATATTTCTAAAAGTAAAGATTTGTACAAAAAAAAAAATTATAAAAAAAAAAAAAAAAAAGATGAGACTGCAAGTTTCTCTTTGCGACTCCATTTGTAAATCAAGCGATCCCACTTGGGGTCGCGACCCATAGTTCGGGAACTCCTCCTTTGATGGACAAGATATTTTCAAACCATATCAGCAAAATACCCTCAAAACATAAAAATCGCTGTTTTGTTTTTTTTTTTTTCCTTTAAACTGCCACACATCTACTGTACTGTATATCTCACAAAAGTAAGGTGTTTTTTTGGACGTAATTCCATTGCTGTATCTCTTGTAATAATGCATATTGAGAATTGAAGATCATCATTTACAGTCTTTTGCAACTGTAAGGCAGACTGCTACCTGCTGTTTATCTGTCAAGTGCCTGTTGAGCATGTTTATTCCAGTAGAGCAACTCTTGTCATAAAATTAGCAGTTACAGACATATTCAGTTACAAGTAGCTACATGCACAGTGACAAGATGCCAAATGCCGCCTCAAACATTTCCATAACAAATACAAAATTTGGAATTAAAGGAAGTTTTCGAATGGCTCAGAAACTACAAACCGAGTTGTCTGTAACAAACAACACGACACATGTATTGTACAGTATATATAGTGTAACACACATTTAGGTCTGGTGTTATTTCAAAACAGTAGTTAGTGACATTGAGAACACACAACAGCATGACAGTGAAACTGTCTATCAGCATGGCATTATCTCTGCGAATTGTCCTAAGGCATATGACTCATGAACAGCTTTGTAGGCAAGCAGTACATGGTTTAATATTGTTGCTGCGATATGTCTTTCAGCATTTGTTTGTCATTTTAGTCTTAGATGCATTATTTATGCTGGAAACATTTATCCAAAGCAGTGTAGAGCATGAGAAAGCATGCAATCCGGCAATTTTATTATTTTATTTTTTTAATGGAGCAGCAGTTTAGGAACCATTTTTATGGTCTTGTATGGCCATTTCCATGTTCATGCACAGCTAAAAAGTAAAAAAAAAGATAATAATAATAAGTTGCTGTTATAATAACCTCCATTCTTCTAGGAAGGCTTTCCGCTAGTTTTTGGAGTGTGGCTGTGTGGATTTTTGCATTCGGCCACAAGAGCATTAGTGAGGTCAGTCACTGATGATGGACGAGAAGGTCTGAGGAGCAGTCAGCGTTCCAGTTGATCCCAAAAGTATTCATTGGGGTTGAGGTCAGAGCTCTGTGTGGACCACTCAAGTTCTTTCACTTTATATAGTATATAGTATAGTATAGGGAGTAGGGAGCCATTTCTGATTCAGTTTGCACTACTTCTGATTCTCTGAACTTGAGTAATGTGCCCACTCCTGTGGAGAGTGCTGATAACCTGACAGCAGCAGCATATGTGATGCGGGCAAGAATTAGATCTGCCTTAACAGAACTACAGCTAATGCTCAATCAAATGCCACAGGGGTGTCAAATTTTATCTGCCGAGAGCTGGTCTGACTGCAGGTTTTCATTCTAACCATGCAGACCCACCCATGGCCTCTAGTGTTATAGGCTGTCACACAGGCCCAGGAGGTATTAGACCATGACTTCTTTCTGTCCAAAAACACACTATAGTAGACATTAGAGGCAGACGGTTACCTTGAGGCGCCCTTGTCGCCTATCAAATTATTCCCAGGCATAAATTTATCAATTTATCCAGGCATATTCACAGGTCCTGGTGGTTAGGATAAGCAAAATAGAAAACATACTGTATGCTCACTTTACTATATCTGTAAGTAACACATTTTCATAACAGTTTGTCTATGCTATGGGATTCCTGTTCTTTTTCCCAATAAAATTGAGTCTGTTTTTTCATTCAATTTATACAGTATAAACATATGACATATGAGACATATGAGATATGATCGTGAAACAAGATATAACCAATTGTTATTCTCTCACGTGGACCAAAAAAAAAGAAAAAAAAAAAGAGTGAAAACACCTTGTTGATGAGAGAGGCCAGATTCTAACTGCCAGGAAGTCTATAGTGACTCAAATAATCAATCTTTACAAACATGGTGAGCAGAAAAGCATCTCAGCATGCACAAAACATTAAACCCTGAGGTTGATGGGTTACAACAGCAGAAGACCACATTGGGTTCCACATCTCTCAGCCAAGAACAAGAATCTGAGGCTATCATGGGTAGAGACTCACTAAAACTGGACAGATGGAGACTAAGTGGGGAAAAAAAACAAAAAAAAAACATTCCCAGTCTTTAACTGTCCACTTCTGCTCGCCACGGTTACTACAGACTTCCTAGCAGCAGAGATTTTCTAATTGCCTCACAGTTCTGTTATTTTCTTTAAAACAACTAGTCTGTGATGTAGCATTTGTTGTGGTAATTCAGAAATGGTTTTGATTGTACCAGCTGGCAAAGATGTCCCACCATCTTGACCAGCATGTGTTTTGGCATCTGGTAAGTGATATGACCAAGCTGGATTTTTCTTGGTAGTATGGTGCATCACATCATTATTGTTATTTCTGTAGTTTTTAGAGTTTTTATTATATTTAAATGACGTATCGTTTAATACAAACATAAGCCTGTCAGTAATCAGTAATCATCATCAACTGAAGATCATCTGATTGTTACCTCATTTTAATTGCTCAGTGAAATTTGAACAAACTTAATGACTTCGTCAGTAGATTTACTAACATTTTAGACACGCTTTGGACTTAATTTCCAAAAAGAGCCTAGCAACATATTCATCAGCTTTTTGAGCAAACGTTATTGACTGGCTAAGTCGAATCAGCTCTAATAAGCCCAGCACACTAGATTTAAACAGCTAATCAGTGACAATCATGTCAGGTGAAACGTTGCCTAGATATCATGTGCATTGGGAATAATATGTTTCAGCCCGGTTCAAAAGTTGGCTTTAAAAAAATAAAAATAAATTAAAAATTTAAAAAAGTGTCCACGGATCCAGAAATAGTAGACCGTCCGGGTACCTTCGGGATACTTATTTCGGCACACTACGATTCAGGACACATGGATAGTAGGCGAATTGGGACGCAGCAGTAGTAATTTGTAAATATGGAAGTAGTTGGTTTGACTTCATTTCATAAATACAGTTCGTTTGTGATTCCCGGAGCAAAGATGTCCTTTTTCCATCAAATAAATAAATGTTATAATTAGAGATGCACTGATGTATCGGCCAATAATTGGTTACGGCCGATAAAGGCAATTTTATTGTTTTAAAAACATCCGATGATCAGGGCCGATTATATCCTGTCAATCAAAAGAGGGCAGGGAAACACATCGATTTTGTGCTGTGTGTAAAGAAGATGTCTCGTGTGTGGAATGACGACAAAACTGCAGTTTGTGATCTCTGTAATCTCTGCACTGCTAACATTTTACACCGGACGCTGCAGCAGTGAAGCGGGAGTTTCGGCGTCAAGTCTAAATTTTTTTTTACCGCGCTGCTCGAGCCGAATTAAAGCAGCGGTACACGGTTTAAAGATTTAAATGAAGATGAGTTGACAAAAAGTATATATTGCACAGAAAAATATATTTGTAGAGTAGTATATTTCATATCCAGTTAATGTTAATTTTTATATATTTTTTAAAGTTTATACTTTATATGACCAGTTTGCTGTTCAATGATGAAGCAGAAATGCTTGTGTTTGTGGTGAGTGAATGTGAAGCCTAACAGGGTTTTTTTTTTAATTATTATTATTCAGTCAATTAATTATTTTAATATGAATTAATAAAATTCAATAAGCTAAGAAATCTTACTTTAATCTTCAGAATTTAGTTCATGTGTTAATATTAATTTGAGTAATGTGTTTTCTGTTTATGAGACCAATTACTGTGAAACAACTTGTTGAAATGGCGAGAATAAAATTTTTATTTGCATTTCCTTCAGAAGTGTGGAATTAATTACTATTCATTTAAAAGAAGGTACACAAGGCAGAACTATCGGTATCGGTTATCGGTATCGGCTGATATCACTCTGAATAATCGGTTATCGGTAGTCCCTATCGGCTGAGAAATTTAGTATCGTGCATGTCGAATAGTGAAGGCTACAGCAGGGGGGAAATCTTTCTCTTATAGAACCCCACAGTTATGGAACAGTCTTCCAATTAGTGTTTGGGACTCAGACACAGTCTCAGTATTTAAGTCTAGGCTTAAAAACGTATTTGTTTACTCAAGCCTACCCTGACTAGACTTTCTGTTACGCTAAGCACAGTCCTAATTATCTTTTCTCTCCCTCTCTCTTTCTGTCAAGCCACACAAGATTTTATGAAGATACTAGAGATCCTGATCCTTTCCGCTCTCCGGACCTGCCTGATCCGTTTCAGATGGAGCTCTCATCTACTCCAATTCCAGATTGCTGGGACTACGGTTGCGTCTAAGGCCAAACTGACTTCATATAAAACCATAATGAACTTTTTCACACTATCTATTGTTACCCAGATGAGGATGAGTTCCCTTCTGAGTCTGTTTTTTTCCTCTTAACATCTTAGGGAGTTTTTCCTCGCCACCGGCTTGCTCAGTTGGGATAAATTTGCACTTTTAATATCTGTATCTCGTGTTTATATATTTCCGTAAAGCTGCTTTGAGATAATGTCTATTGTAAAAAGCACTATACAAATAAAATTGAATTGAATCGAATCTCTAGTTATAATATATTATTTCCTATCCTGATCAAACTCGAGTCAATCGATATGCAAATTCGCCCTTGACGTCATCTGGCGACTCTCAGCACGAGTCACTTTCCCCTGATAACACATGGTTATTCAGCCTGCAATGGCGAAGGCCTACATGTGAAAAAGTCATGCAAACCGCTCACTTGACTCACTTTTGAATTCAGATTCTTGCTATAATAAGTATAAATGTCACGGTCTGGACCCACTTGCGTTGTATAAGGGGAGGGAAAGAAAAGAAAATCGCTAATGCAATGCAAATTCATGTCGCTTCTGCTCTGTGTTCGGAGTAAATTCCTCCGAGCACAGAAAGCCCTGACCTCCTCCTCATTCATTCTGCTTGGTCTTGAAGCCTTTCATTCTAGTCCATTTCATTGAAAAGCGACATTGAAAGCGAATCTCAGCCGCCGTCATCGTCCTCTGTGCTTTGTCTGAGACGCACAGAGCAGAGGCTGGGCTTTAATAAGCACTGAGCTGCGGCCCTGTTGTTCATATCATCCTCCCACAGCGCCTCAACTCACACCACTTTCTCCAGCAATGGGTGAGTTATTATTATTATAATAAGTATATATATTTTCATTCATTCTAATTTTAAGCTTTTCAGAAGTGTATTATTTTTAATATAGGCTAATATTATTATTCTTTTTTTTGTTTGTTTTTTTAACCAATTAGTTATATATTTTGAAGGAACCTTCTATGTGTAACTGTTTGTTGTAGTCGAGTTAGCTGAATGAAACACATGAAGTGAGAAGCTGGACAGGTTTATGTCTTTGTGATAGCCCTTAAAGCGTTTAATGCATTAATGCTGGAATAAATTCCTCTCAGATAGGCTTTGTGTTCCTGTACAACCTCCTTGGTTGTCTAAAAAGTTATCCCATTTTTATAGAGGTCGTTGTGGCTTCAGTGTAATTGAGTGTAAAAGTTAAACATCTTTACTTTACAAACAAAGGGCTCCCTGGATGCTGCCTGGACAAACATTGATTTTCCTCATGTCTGTTAAATTTACATTTATTGTCTGTGGAAATAGCCTACAGGTTGCTGGGGCTTTACAGTTGAATTAATGGAAGGGCAAGCATAAGTGCTGTACAGATGGAGAAAAAAGAAAAAGTGGGAAATGTTTATTATTTACAGCTCCCATTGTGTGTGTGTGTGTGTGTGTGTGTGTGTGTGTGTGTGTGTGTGTGTGTGTGTCCTTTAAGTTAGACCTAAACCCTGCCATGCGCCATCTGTCCCACCCAGGGCATCATCGATGCAACTTTTTTTGTTGTTGTTGCATCCTGGGAAGGATCTACCAGCACTTCCCCCAGCACCCTTTCTGCACCCGCAGTCACAAGCCGTCACGTCCTCTCCCCTCCCCTCCCCTTGATGCCAGCTTTCAAAAGTAGATCTGTTTGTGGCCGAGGTGGCTGTGGCCTTTTGTTTGCGTCAACATTGCTTGCCCTTGTGCCCCCGAGCTGCTCGGAGACAAAGAGCATTGTCGATGGAACCACAAAAGGAGCCACTCTCCCTTGGTGCCTTGGTCCTCCCTTTTTTCTCACACTCTGTGGGCTGTAGTGCGTCCTGATTTTCACAATCCAGCACACATTGCACAGACAAAAATCCCTGCTTGCTTGTGGCCTGTTTAGATAAAGTTTTACAGGCCCAGCTGGTGTGTGTGAATGCCTCAGTGTTCCGATCATAGGACGCATATCCACTCATTGAACGTGTTATGAATAGGATCTCTGTATTAATTTGTATTATTTTCAAACCGTTGTGATTGGTTTCACTACTGGAGAGTCACTAGTGGACAAGGAACAATATAATACTTCTTTTCAGGAAACATCTGTATAAGAATGCTGAGCTAGGATTATTATTATTATTATTATTATTATTATTATTATTATTATTATTAATCAATTGGAGGGAATGGATCTGAACCTGGATTACTTATTGTTTGGATTAACCTTATACTTTGTATTTGAGCTAGGCATGGAATAAAACATGACAGTAGTTCTGTTATAGGAAACTAATCAACGACAGGGCGACGTGATGTGATGTTATGCAACCGTTCCCATGCTGAAGTTAAATATTTTTCGATAACGGCCCATCCCAGGTGCAAGTGTTTTATTTCTATCGCACTGCAGCCGCTTGCCAACAATAACAGTTTTTCATTCATTATTGAACAAAACATCATTTCATTTACATTCACTGTTAATGTGGAGTGTGATTATAGAAATGAAAACGTATCAGAACAAGCGCGTTAATATAAACCTGTGATTGTCAGAGCTGCTGTTAAAGAAAATTCATCAACACTTTTTATATATAATAACTTGGATTAGATTAGACGATCATTTCTGTAACTAAACTGCTTTCTGCTTTGTCTAATATACAGCAAATCTGGTAAATACCTTTTTCTAAAAGAGAAAATTCCACAAACTAATAAGCAGCTAATAAAACTGGCAGTGATGCATGATGCAGTTTGCTGGCTTAGGAAAAGGATTGTGGAGACCACGGAGGTTCAGGAAAGCAAGTGAGCCATGGTAATGGTAATATAGAAAGGAAGACGGTTTGATGAAGAGATTAAAAGCATATGTTTTGTGCATTGTAGGTTGTTACGAGTGCTGCATGCGATGTCTGGGAGGCATACCCTACACGTCCGTGGTGGCAACTCTCCTCTGCTTCTCTGGCATCGCACTGTTCTGTGGCTGTGGGCACCAGGCGCTCACGGAGACCGAGAGGCTTATCGAGACCTACTTCGCCCGCAACCTGCAGGACTATATCACTCTAGCCTACATGTAAATGCCATGTAATTCTTTGTGGGCTCATGTAATGGAAAGTGCCCATCTATGATTTTGTATATACAGTAGAGCATGTGAAATGTCGTCTTCTAACTTAAATGGACCCATTCAGAACAAGTATCTGAGAGTAACCCACAATGATATTCATTCTGCTGTGGAAGACCAAAATTGGTCCATTACTAGAAATCTAGAGACCCTTGATGCATATATTTTGTCTTCATCCATGATAATACATAGGATGAACATTTCTTTTCAATCCTCTCTCTCGCTCTCTCTCGCTCTCTCGCTCTCTCTCAGTATTGAATATTTCCAGTATGTTATCTATGGCCTGGCCAGCTTTTTCTTTCTCTACTGCATTGCACTGCTGGCTGAAGGCTTTTACACAACCAGCGTGGCAAAGCAAACGTTTGGGGAGTTCAGGAGCACTGTGTGCGGCCGCTGTCTCAGTACAACGGTGAGGATTGTTTGTATGTGTGTCTTTTCTATAAAGGATGTCATTTTTTTTTTTTGTAGTTAATTGGGATTATTTCCTTTCCAGGGCCATTTCTGGGCCTAATGTACAAAAACTCAGCTTGACAGGAACTTGAAACAGTCTCAGTACTCTCTGTGTGTGTGTGTGTGTGTGTGTGTGTGTGTGTGTGTGTGTGTGTGTGTGTGTGTGTGTGTGTGTGTGTGTGTGTGTGTGTGTGTGTGTGTGTGTGTGTGTGTGTGTGTGTGTGTGTGTGTGTGTGTGTGTGTGTGTGTGTGTGAGAGAGAGATATAAAGGACATCAAAATTATTCATGTGTTGATTTTTCTTCACAGTTCATTGTGATCACGTACTTCTTGGCCGTCATCTGGCTGCTGGTCTTTGCTTTCTCTGCACTTCCTGTCTACTTCTTCTACAACATGGCTGCGACCTGTCGCACTATCGACTTTCTCTCCGAGACACCCTCAAGCATTAACCAGCTGTGCATGGATGCCAGACAGTTTGGTAATGAACTCACTCTTGAAGCTTTTAATATCTTTATCGCACGTTTTGCCTCCTGACAGCTCCGGGATTTGATTTGGCCCCCTTGTAATGCTGATTAAAATTCCAGGGTTGTCTTTTGATTACTGCCACGATACGTGTAAAATTAGCCGATTATGGAGACCGAGCTCTATTGTTTCGACATTTAAACCCGGTTACAAATATTCGAGAATCTGTTTAAAAACAACCCGTTCAGCAAATGACCCATGTACAGTCATGGGGAAATAGAAAACACACCCTCCTGCAATTCTATGGTTTTATTTATCAGAGCCTAAATAACAATTGTGTGGTCCTCACCAAATTCTATAAACAAACCCGGAAAAGGGAACCGGGTGGGGGGGAAAAAAGAGGTACACCCTTCCTACTTCCACAATCATTAAGAAAATAATTAGCAGCCTGAGTTACTAATGAAATACACAAGATTAGTTAATCATCAAAAAGTTTGACTACTTCTTAAAGCAGAACTTTTTGATGTTCTAGAGCACTCGGGTGCTTGTCTATCAGCCATGACCCCAGACAAGCAATTGTTGCTGCTCATCAATCTGGGACGGGTTATAAGGCCGTCTCCAAACAATTTAGAAATTCACCATTCTAGTGTGAGGAGGATTGTTTACAAACGGAGAGCCTTCAAGACAGGAGTGGGCATCCCGGCAAATTCAGTCTAATGTTAGTTTGTTTAATGCTCAGAGATATAAATGAAAACCCAAGAGCTACATCCCCCCCAAACCTGGTTTCTACTTTTTCGGGGGACCGCACAGTTATTTAGGTGCTGATAGAGAAACCCACTCATTGAAGGAGGGTGTACTTTCTTGCTCCCATAATGGTATCTGCTTGTAGCTTTCGTTTCAGTGGCTTTGATACATCAAGTTGTTGTGTTATTTTTTTTATTCACATCGCATTATATCAGAAGAACCTTTTATATCTCCAGGTTTACTTCCATGGAACACAGTGCCAGGAAAGGCTTGTGGAATGACCTTGTCCAACGTATGCAAAACAAGGGAGGTAAGTGATGCCTGCGGGCGAAATGTGATTCTATTTTCTCATAGCGAATCCTCAGAGGATCGGCCTCGACGGCTCGCCAGAGATAGATCTGACATCAAACGTTAGCGCTTGCGGCTCTGACTCGGCGAATCCCGTTGTTCTGTTTCCACAGTTTTTCCTGACCTATGACCTCTACATTGCTGCCTTCGCTGGAGCGGGGATTACATTATTGGCTCTGGTGAGTAACAAGGCCCAAATCGGGGTCTGAAATGCTGCAAACAAGTAGTCATGTGTCCCAGTGATGGTGTCATGCAGCTGTAGGTGTAGAAGAATTCCAATCCTCCGTCAGTTACGGTCTCCGCTGCGCCTGCCCAAGCTGAAAAGAGCACAGCGGTTTTGTGGATTTTTCTTCCAAGACTTTGGCATATTTCTCAGCAGAGTGAGAATGTCATGACTGTATGGATGACGTGTCTGCGCGTGACACAAGTTTCTCATTAGTGCCAGCACGGGCGTGAAAACCGCAACGAAAGTTTTAGCTTTCGCATAAACAGGAGTTGGATAAAGTAAGGACGAAATGTGACGGCGCATGCTGTTCTGGGAATATAATCAGTGACGTGGTGGTGCGACGCAGCCCAATATGACGCAGAGCTACTCTTACTACCACTAAGCTGATCATTTTCCAATACCAGTACATTCCAGTGTTCTAACTTTAATCTATTTATAGTTCTATTTATTATTCTGGAACATCTGTGAAACAAGTTAGTTCCTATCATCACTTATATTTGTAGCAACTATAAACAATTATTCCTTTACCTTCCTCTATTTATTCTTCTCTCTTGGAGTTAGTAAGACAAAAAAGAAATGCAGCTGGTCATGTTGCAGAGAAACCAGAAAGTGCAAACTCCTCTGTCCTAAAGATTTTTCCAGGGAAAGTGTGGAAAAGGTACTAACCACTACAAAGTGCTAATCCTTCTAGAAATGTTAAATAAATGTCTCCTGATTAGAAAGCTTCATCAGATCAGTGATTAGACATTATTCTTTGATAAATAGCAACACATTTTAACAAAAAAAAAATGTTTATTACTAGCCTTAGATTGTGTTTAGCATCCTTCTAATCAATCCGATTTGCTGGGGCATTAAGTAGTGCAATTATGTCCTGTTTTACTGGTTAAAAAATCAAAAAAGTGTGTGTGTGTGTGTATGTATGTATGTATATATATATATATTAATATAATATAAATATATATATATATATATATATATATATATATATATATATATATATATATATATATATATATATATATAATATATATATATATATAAAAACATGGAAGCACTAAGAGGCCACGCATTATAATTTGCTTCTATAAGTTGTTTTCTCACAATGTGTTTTAATTTAATACTTGCCCACTGTAGAGAGGGGCTTTATCTCCACGTTAAGAGGGAGGGAGAGAGGGGGGTCCCCCTGATCAAGTGTCAGACACTAACATGGAAATAGTCAAACACTGATGAACACAGAGCTGTTTTTAGCTTGAGCGAGTCCCTGATCAAAGTAAAAATAAAGTCGTGATCATGACCTCTTAGGGCTTCCATAGTTGGATATATATGTTTTTTTTTTTGTTTGTTTGTTTGTTTTTTTGTTTTTTTTTGGGGGGTGGGGTTATATTTTGTTTTTCTTCTACTGATGAACCTGACACTCACCGTCACTCCTGTTTGGTTGTGTCCTCTCTCTTTCTCCTTTTCTCTCTGTAGCTCACATACACAGTCTCCACTACCTATAATTTCGCTGTCCTACGTTATCTGGGGAGGAAAGGCTTAGCCGCACGGTGTTAAAGCTCTCTGTCGTTTCCTGCAATCCATGCTGGTTCTGTCCGCTGTGCACCGTATGGAAGGACAGAAGACATTTCTTCACCTACCTGTTCAACACCTCAGTTTCTCCTTAAGACTTTTCTTCCTGTCTGACTGACACACTTTATAGTAGGCCAACTGAGTTTTAGTCCAGCAGGGCAGTGATGTAAATCTGAACCCTGGGAGGCTAGTAGACGTTGTTCTGGAGGCAGGACAGACTATTTGATGACCGTTGATTGTAACACTGCTTCACTGTGTGATTATTGTGCCCCAATTCTCAGACATGCTGTCTTGTCTTAATAGTGCCGCCTTTTTTTTTTTTCCCTTCCCTGATGGACAAATGACTCAGTTGGACAGGAAACATAGAGATGTGTTCGGTAGAGGATTCGTGTAATCTTCATTCTTTTTTTTTTTCCTCTCTCTCTCTCGCTATTGGTTTAATATATCGTTTGCTGTTTATATTTTGTGATTTGAACAATTTCTATACACGTGCCTACATCCCTTGCTTACAAGCTATGGGATGTTAGTTTTCCCATCCTGTCAATCCCATCCAACATGGATGATCTAGTGTTACTCTGTAGTTGAATAGCCAATTTATTTTATTTTATTATTTTTTATATTTGATAACATTTTGTTTTAGTTATCAGAAATAACTGATTTAAAAAGTCATCCTGTGAGAACCTGAAAAGCTATTATTATTTTGCCTTTTTTAATATTATTGTTGTTAGGTTTTTTTCTTTCTTTCTTTCTTTCATTTTGGCTTGGGATGGACTAGCATGTTACTATGGTGATGATCTTTCACATCTGGTCACCATGGTGTCCAGACATGCCAATATGGACTGACTTGCTGTGACCTCAGCACTTTTCTCACAGTCCAGAGAATAATAGTCCGGAGTCAAGCCCGGCTTTGAGACGAACATTGATTTGAAACTAGAGGGGTGGATGAGCATCCATCAGACCCGTCAGCTCGGATAAACACAAAGCTTAAACCATGAGCAAACAACCTTTATAAATCCTTCAGTCAAGCAGACGACAGTCTGGGCATGAACCATGAACCTGCACTGAAAAGAAACGAGCCAACCTGGCGTTTCCTCAGTATTTTACTTGGGCATTTGTGGTGCTATGTGACACCTGCGTCAGTCTTGCATCAGATTTTTATATATATATATATATTTGTCCATTTGAAAGTGATTTGGCGAACATTTCCACTATTTAAACCGTGATGATTTCGTAGGACCTGATGGGTGCTCGGTCTCCCCCTAGTGTCAGTCAAGCTAAATGCACATTTCTGCTTTTCCATCTGAAAAACAGCTGAATTTGTGTTTATCCCTGTAACTATCAGGAGAAATTAGTAGTTATGATGTAACAATTATTTTAGCTAGATTATTATTTTTTTGACTAATCCTTATTCACACTTTACGTGTCAAATTGTTGTTTCATGCTACTAGCAATATTTGTTAGAAGTGTTTAAGTCATATGGCGAGTGCTTTTTTTTTTTTTTTTTTTTTTTTTTTTTTTTGCGGGGGTGGTAATAAATAAAAGAAACCAGAAGAAGCGAGAAAGGAGCTTCCGTAAGAAATATGTATAGATCCATCAGTGTTTGTGTAGAGGATGTGGAGAGTTTCTTTTTTCTCTTTGGCAGATTCACTGTCCTCTGCACCTGGCCAAGTGGCAGATTCTGCAGAGAGACAAGCGATACAGAGCAAAAGAGGAGAAGAACGAGGTGCTGTTCAGCAGGATATGGAAATGTCACAGTGGCAGTATCAGTTCTCCTTACGCCCCCAAACCTAGCGAGGCATGAGTTCCCAGAAACACTCAGGGCCTGTTGTGTCAAAAAGTATATTACTAGAAGTTAAGCAAATATGTTTAGTGTGAAACTGTGACCAAACGGTTTGAATTGAAACTGGTTAATGTTCTAGTGGTAAGGGTTACACTCAATACTAGGTGTTATGCTACTGTGATAATGAGGTGCTTTCATTTAAAAGCTTGGTATGATCTTGCTAAAAACATTTTGTTTTTTGTTTTTTTGTTTTTTTTACTTAAAAGCATGATGTAATTTAGGGATCCCTGTGAAAATACACACCGTGTTGGTCTTCCAAATTGGTTTGAAAATTTTTTCTCTCTCTAAAACAACCATTTTTGATGTTTCAGTCAGCCCATACAGGATGTCACAGAGTTTTTGTTTGTTTTTTTCCTGATCATTGTGGCCAAAAATGTGCCATGCAATTTACAAAGTGTCTTTTTTTTTTTGGAAAACTACTTGAATGGGCAAAATTGCCTTTCACAGTGATGTTTGTGGGCAAATGAGACATTTTAGCTGTGATGATGTTCGACACGCTCGAATAGAAGACGGGTTGAAGTGGATGCGTGTTGTGATGACGTCATGTGACGTGAAAAATCGCGTAAATATTGCGGCGTTGGCTTGATTTCGCGTTCGTTTCTGTGATCGCAGAATCCTGGAGGGACTTTTCAAAGAAGCAAATCGCACAGTGTCGGTCAGTTGTAAGGTTTATTCACACTGGTATTGGATATTTGCAAACTGAATTAGTTTATATAGTTTGTAAACAAAAGCTGCCTTGACCACCTTTTATTGCCGAGACTGACGTATATGATGCCCGACAGTAGGCCGGACGGTTGAGGAGATACACGCCCATTCTCAGGCATCGTTACACAAGTTCCAGCTCAGTTTGAAGCACATCAACCAAATACCTTGTTTCTTTTTTTTTTTTTTTTTTAGTTGCAAAGCCACTGCTTAATCGTTGCAGTAATAAATCGGTGGATTTGTGGCAGTTTTACAAAGCAATACTTTTTCATAATTGTAAAGTTGGTATTCCAAGGTACTCGAACAGAACACGACGTTATATGTTATCAGCACACAAAAAGTAAAACATGGATTATTGCAGCATACCAGAAACCTAGGGCTTGCTTAACAGACGACAAAATCAATTACAGCCATTAAATAAAAAAATTAAAAACAAGAATCGTTCAAGCAATCAAAAGCGCATTTCAATACATCCAAGAACACAAAACAACATCTATAACAGATTAAATTAAATTTCAAACAAGATGCAAGTCACAGTGAACACAACTTATTCAGGTACCTCAATTTAAAATGCCATCAACTGTAGGCAGTTTCCAATACGGAGAATAAATACTGTGTAGCAAACAGTACGAGGAAACGCAGCGCCGGAAGTTTCACAGTGAACCATTCTCATTAAAAACCTGTGATAAGCGGACGGAGATTCGTAACCCGTATAGGCCGGCTACGTAAACCGTTAGCAGGACAGTAGCGTAAAGCATTATGGGGTTTCCATGCAAGAGCAAGCAAAGGCAATACTGAAGTTAGGAGAATAAACGTTGAGTGGACGGATGGACCGATGAGCTACATCTGTTGATTACATATAGGCAGCAATAGCAGATATCAAAATCTTGATCAGGTCTGGTTTACTCAGAGGAAAGAGTGATCAATAACTAATACGGGCTGGAAGGAAGGGAGGAAATAAAATGTTACACACCTCAACAATATCAAAATCCTGTGTACCAAATATACCTGAAAAGACAGGACTGTGCACAAGTACCTTTCGAAAAGTTCAAATCGAGACGCCAGGGCAAATGTGCTTTGGTTGGTTGTATTTTTTCACATTCAGATTAGCAAAAAGATATTTAATTATTCTACTGTTTAAAAGTAAAAGGCAGCATAACAACAAGCATAAAACTGCTGACCCAGAGCACAAGCGCTCCCGATGGTTAAACTGCTCCAAAAGCAAATTAGTGCTGATTTAAGACCGACTCCTCACGCTTTACGAGGCTCTGAGGTGAAGGACTGAACGTGAATGCGCTGTAGAAGCGAGACAGCCCTTATTTTCAGCGTGACGGAGAGCTGGAACGTGCTTCACCTCGCAGACACGACCGCTCTCCGGTGTCCGACCTTAAAACGAACATCGTTCCGAACGAAGAGTACCATAACGTTCGTACTTTTTAGGATAGATAAATAAATAAATAAATAAAAAGGCCTGGCGTGAAGGACGGGTAATTCGAACGTTGACGGTCTTCCACTTCTACATACACGAACCGTAATGTAGCATAAAGCAATACAAACACAGAAGTAGGAACGCTTGTGGTTGGGTTACTATATAACGTAATGACCTCACAACACAAAGCAGAAGCGCACTCGGGCTGAGAAACGAGAAGTGAGAGCTTCGTGAGGCACGTAGGAGACCCGTGACCTCCAGGAAAAGAAAGCAGGGCTGTTAGAAAACCCAGTGCAACGTAAGAGCTTTTGGCAGGAAACATTTAGAGACTACGGCATGCCATCGACACTACGGGTGTAATTTCTCTCACTAATCAAGCCAGAAATGATACACGATCAAGGTTGTGCTGCACCCTTATTGTACCGTTGTCCTTCTGGGAGTGTACGCAGAGATTAGGACCATCCGGAAGATTAATGCAATACGGCAAAGACTTTTTTCCTTAGATGTTCCACTGTCATATCATACACATACTTACACATACTTACACACACACACACACACACTATACCATACCAATGACACTGTATGGGTAGTGGTGTTGCAAGCCCAGTATAACCTTAAACTGAGGATACCCCTTCACCATCTCCATCATACCACTGGCTCTTTTGCAAATGTAGGCAGAGAAGCAGACCAAAACATTCTGTACCAGTGACACTATATGAGTATTTCTTTAACATCTGTACCTAAATAACCTAGAAAGTCCTCCAGTCGAGACTCCGTGCAGTCCATCTACTCCTCTTTTCATTCCGTTGACCTTTGCTGGAGTGGGCAGCGATGAGGAGCGTCTAGAAGGTTAACACTATTTGAAGCCTTTAATCTCAGCGAGCTCCTCAGCAGCAGGAAGAGCGCGGTGCCTTGCGATTGCCATGCAGGTCAATTGAGCTTCCGAGCAAGGTGTGGTCGACGTGATCCTCGAAAGCCAACACTTCGCGGACCGCAGCCTCGAAAGCAGCGCTTACGTTGGTGTCGTCTTTTGCGCTGGTCTCGAAGTATGGGCAGTGGCCGTTCTCCTGGCACCAGGCGCGTGCCTCCTCCTCGGGCACCTGCCGTTCGCCGTCCTCGGCCTTGTCTACCTTGTTTCCGAGCACGACGAACGGGAAGCGCTCGGGCTCGCGCACGTCCGAGTAGCGCACAAAC
This sequence comes from Ictalurus punctatus, assembly GCF_001660625.3. Taxonomy (NCBI): domain Eukaryota; kingdom Metazoa; phylum Chordata; class Actinopteri; order Siluriformes; family Ictaluridae; genus Ictalurus; species Ictalurus punctatus. The sequence goes on from NC_030423.2 coordinate 4,263,146, forward strand.
TCCTGCTTCCAGGCGCCGAGGTTGTGGAAGCTCTGTGCGTCGTCCACGGCGAACGTCAGCAAGCAACAGTCAGCGCCGCGGTAGAACGGCGTGCGTAGGCTCCTGAAGCGCTCTTGGCCCGCAGTGTCCCAAATCTGCAGCGTGACCGGACGCCCGTCCACTTCCAGGTCGCGGTTCAGGAATTCCACACCGATGGTGTGGAACGAGTGCGAGTCGAAGCGGTCGCTCACGTAGCGGTTCATCAGCGAGCTCTTGCCCACGCCGCCATCGCCAAGCAGGATGACCTTTAGGAGGAGGCTCTTGCCGCTCATGATGCCCGAGACGGCAGGCTCAACGTGACCTAAATAGACACACAAAAACACGTAGACTAAATAAGAGGCGTTATTAATAGAGCTGGTAGCTGACTTTGTACCACTGACCACACTGACTACTTCACATGTATATTTTGTAAAGACTGCTGTCCCAGAACTGGGCCCCTGAGCAAGGCTGCTACCTAGGGCTGTAGCAACTAATAAACAAAATCAATCCAATTTAATAATTAAGACAGTTGCCAACAAATTTCATTACTGATTAGCTGGTCTCCTCAACCACCACTAGTGTGTTGCATCCACCTGGATGATGTGACGGCAGCCATAGTGCACCAGAACGCCACCACATACCAGCTATTAGTGGAGAGAAGAGTGATGTAGCCAATTCAGAGATGGAGATTATCAGGGGACCATGACAGAGAAGAGCCAATGAAGGAATTTCACCAGGACACCGGGGTTATACGCCTACTCTTTTACGAGAAGTGTCCTGGGATTTTTAATGACCACAGAGAATCAGGACCTCGGTTTAACGTCTCATCCGAAAGACATGAAGCACGTTCGACGCTCTGCCGTGCGCTATGCCACTTTTAGATTAAAAACACATTTGATGGAAAATGATGTGGCCAAAATGCTCCAAAATATTAATTAATCGTTGATTAATGCTCTTAGTGTACACTATATATATATATATATATATATATATATATATATATATATATATATATATATATATATATATATATATATATACACACACACACACATTTTAAACGTATGTTGGGCATTAAGTTATCAAGTCACCATTCTGCTTTCGGTTCACACTGAAGGTGCTAGGAGTTGATCCCAAAAGGATTTCGATTCCACACACGGGAAACCTTAACGCTTGGGAGTCGTTTTCCACAGACTCTGAATATGACTAGTTAGAATTGAACAGGGCTTGAAATGCCATTATATGATTTATTGGTTATACTGTTTTTGAGCAACTGCCCTACTGCCAACCCTGGACTCAGAACCTAAAAGTCCAAGCTGACATGCAAAAATAAGCCAACTGTCCCTTAAGGATAAATTAAGTTAATACTATTCAATTAAATACATCTCACAAAGCTCTAACCTGCTTGCAAATTGACACCCAGCATGCTGAATAAAACCTCGACAGAAGAAAGCGACGCGAACTAAACGGCCGTGGTTCTGGTGTGTTTATCTGGGTGAATGACAGAGACTTTGGACAGGGAAACTCCCTCTTATACGACACACAGAGATTGGTTTAGGACAGTAGATCGTATTCCATAGAAGAATGTCAAGAGTATAAGGTGCAAGGAAATAAAAGCAACATTCCAGCAGTTTATCAACAAATCGCTGCGTACCACGTCTGTAGTGAAAAGCAGTTTACTTATGACTCGCTTATAACGGAAGTCTGAGGGCACATTTGTGCACTTATTTTAAATCTTTCATTCTTCAATCGAATTTTTAGCATTTGCTCCTTCAGAGATGGTGCTACTTTGCGGCTGAAGCTTGTACTACTTGAGAACCCGGTTAAACAAACGACACAAAAAAAACGTTCTAGTTTATAACGTTTATTTATTCAGCAAAATGATCCGACTTTAAAATTTCTTTGTTCGGAGAAAAAGTATGTGATCCTCTAAGGGAAGAGGTAGCTCAGCGGTTAAGACGGTTGTGAGTTCAAATCCCAGCGCTGCCACTGTTGGGCCCTTGAGCAAGGCCCTTAACCCTCAACTGCTCACTTGTATAAACGAGACAATTGTACATCGCTCTGGATAAGGGCGTCTGCCAAGTGCAATGTAAGGGGTATAAGTTAATTTAAAGGGGTAATTGAAGTCAGGTGTTTCGATCAAGGGGATGGCAATCAGGCATGAGTTTAGCAGACCCTCCCTCTCAATGTGTCCAGAACATAAACTTGGGTGTTCACTATCAAAATCTGGGCCTTAACTCACAGGTTTATAAAGAAGTGTGCAACGTGTCAATCAAAGGAGATTCCTGAGGACCTCCAAATAAATAAATAAATAAATACATAAATAAAAAGAGAGATGTTGGTGCTCACTCACCAGACTGGAAAATGTTACATGAATAATATTAAAGGGAAATCACAAAGAACCCCAAGGTACCATCTAAAGACCTACAGGCCACTCTTGCATTGAGTAATGTTAATGTTCATGAGTCCACAATCACTGTTCGTGACACACTGAACAAGAACGGCGTGCATGGCAGGATAATGAAACGAACACTGCTGCCCATCTGAAGTTTGCTCAAGACCACAGATATAAGCTGGAAGCCTATTGGAAGAATGTTCTGTGGATGGATGAATCCAAAATAGAAAAGCATTACGTTGGCAAAAACCAAACAGAAGGACGTCATCCTAACTGTGAAGCATGGGGGTGGAAGTGTCACGGATTGGGGTTGCTTTGCTGCGGTTGACGTACAACCCAGAATCCGTAGGTTCAAATTCTACAGGAGAATGTCAGAATGTGTGTCCGTGAACTGAAGCTTAACCATAAGTTGGTCGTGCTGCAAGACAACAACCCTAAACACACAAGTAAGTCAAGAAAGCAACGGTTAAAGTGGAAGAAATTTAATATTTTGGGACAGCCAAGTTAAAGTCCAGAATTTTAAACCAATAGAAATGTTGTAGAAGAACCTAAAACGAGCACGGAGTTGAAGCAGTTTTGTCAGGAGGAATAAGGCCATCTGTTACATCAGTTACAGAAATCAAAAGTTTCACATACTTATTCCAACAAAGATATTTAATGTTAGGTCATTTTGCTCAATAAATAAATGTAAAAACTAAAGTTTCTGCATCGTTTGTTTAATTGGGTGCTCCTTATCTAAGTTTAGGACTTAGAAGAAGATCTGATCACGTTACAGAAAAATAAATAATACTGTATATCATGCATTTGGGCACATAAACAAACACACACACACCGAAGCTTCCACCTGATGCTGCACGGATACCTGGAAAATATCTCTGGGGGAAAAAACAAGTCAACAGAATTACTTTGTGTTGGAAGGTTGGATAAAACTACTGTGTATATACCTATAAGAGTAGCATTGGCAAGACATTATTTTATATGTCTGTCTCATTATAAAATCTGGATTGATTTAGTGTAACTGCAGTGGTAATGAATTTTTGGGGGGGGGATCCTTCATGTCAGTAACTGAAAGAGAAGACTGAAAACATTAGTTTAATCAGTTTTATCTCATTCAGACTGCTGTACAGCAGACAGAAGCTATATGCACTGATGACATGATTAATTGCTTGTTTTTATTTTCCCCTGCCAAAATGTTCTTAGTTTAAGACCAAGACCTGTAAATAACAACAATGAGTCAGTAAATAAGGGCACTGAACAGGAAATAGATGAGCTCCGCGCATGCGCAGACACCCCTGAGACGCACCGACTGTTTTTAGCTTGCCGCTGCTAAATACTATTCTAAGCATTTCGACTAGGTTATGTCTTAAAACAATCTCATTTAAATTATCATTTATATATGTGTGCGTTTTGTTTTATTGTTAACACCATTTCCGCTGAATAAAACTGTAAAGCTAGCATGCTAGCGTTAATAATAGCCAGCTACAGTAGATCATCCACTGCAGTGTTCATTACCGGCGAGGACTACTGACGCTTTGCGACATAAAAGCAGTCATAATAATACACTAACTTAACATAAATGTTAAACCACACCATTAACCTGCATAACCTAACCAAAAATAAAAAATAAACCCGAGCCAGGTTGTGAGTTTTATGCACTTTTTGTCACCCCCACCATGAAATATTCTCGAAATTACCTCATTGTATATGTCACGTCCGAGCTGCTGAGATTTGTCGCGCTCGCGCGCCTGCCTGCGTGTCCATCACGCGACCGTCTCTATCTACTCCAGGTCCTAAAGTCCACCGATTCTGGGAGGATTGTGTTTATATTACAGCTTTATAGAACAAAAAGGCAATAAGGAACCATTTCTAAACAAGACAACCGTAATAAAATTTAATTCGATTGTACATATTCTCTTTTTTAATGAAGTGTTTTGTTTGTTTG